>NW_027223775.1:600000-790000 GCF_028538775.1 Myotis yumanensis
AACTGGAATTGCACTGCCCTTGTTGTGCTGGTGGTTCCTGTCTCATGCCCACACCATGAGGACCTGGTGTCTCAGGCTATATCCCTCCCAGCATCCAGGTGTCCCTGTGAGAGAAAAGGAATGGCCCAGGAAACTGGCAGCACAGCGGGGGAGAGCCCAGCCAGCCCCTCCTCACCCGTCCTGTCCGCTCACTGGGAGCCATGGTCCTCTCATAGTACTTCATGGGATGGAGCCACAGATCCTTGCTGATGATCTGGAAGGGCAAACAGACCTGGGTCAGGAGAGCACAGGGGCCCGAATAGAAACCCAAGCAGCAGAGGGACATAGGAGGTTGTATGCTGGCATGGCTAGTGACATCCCACCTCAGCAATCCTGCCAGATTCTGCTACCATGTGGTCAGAGAACCAGTAGAAGAAGCTGGGGCTGCTGTCCTGGTGCCCGTGGCTGTAGGCTTCTCCTTCACAATGCTGGTACCACTTAATGGGAGTGGCACGGGACAGCCTGTATCCTGCAGGAGAGGGGTATGTGAAGCTGGGCACAGCGCCTTCCCACCCTGCCTACCACCAGCTGCAGCCCATGCAGGGAGCCTCCTCTTACCTGAGAGGGTGATGAGATACTTCTTCACAATAACATGGTTGCTGAAGTAGGGGTTGCTGCGGAAGTACAGGCTAATGGTGCAGCGACCACAGGGATGCCTGACTTCCCTCACCTGCAGAAGGAAAGTGGACCCAGGGAGTCAAGTCACAGCCCAGGGCTCCCGCCTGTAGCCGTTTTCAGGGACAGGCCATTTCCCTACCTCCCCTCCACCACGCTGTGGAGCAGGAGGCCTCACCTTCAAATCGATCATGTGGCCGAGCATGTTTTCATCTTGGACGCTGATCATGGCCGACAACTCTGGGTGGTTGACAAACTGCTTTGTGTCAAGGAGCCTGCACCCTGGGAGCTGGGCATGGACCAGCTAGAAAGTACAGCGTGGCCTGGCCTCTCCTTCCCTTAAGGCCACTCATTCTCCATGAAAGGCAGAAAGAGGCACAGCACCACTCTGTTTCCTGACAGACCCTGATGCCCACCAGATTGTTTTGTGCTGAGGGCTTGACAGGCTACACATCACACATTCCTGCTTCTGGCTGAGGAATTGGACATACAGACGGCCTGTAGGGCAGCGTTAGTTAGTCCCAGAAGAGCCCGTGCAACACAGCCCTGTTTGTTGGCATCAGCCCCTGATGTATGTGTGCCTCTGCGTTGGAGCTCTGCCCCTGGGCCCCAGTTACCGCTTCTATGGGGCCTGTATAAGACAGAGGGTGTCTCCAGGACCCTGGGCCAGACTGGGGCATACTGCCCCGATCTTGTCCTCAATGTTCTTTTCTATGGGAACCATCCCCGCTTACACTGTTCTCCTGCACTGTCCCATGCTCCTTGTGATCCTGGACCTCCACCCTCAAGGATACAGCTGTGAGCCAGAATCCAGGGATGCGCCGGATATAGAGGCTTCTCAGTTCGAAATAGGGCTTGAGCCTCTGCCGAGTCCTCCACCTGAGCCGAGAGAAGGCCCTGCTGGCTTGCTTGTTCACGGGCTCCATCTCCAATTGAAGGGCCTGGAGCACCTCCAGAGGGGACCAGGTTAACTTGGCCCCGGGCCCTGACTGGGCCGGCTCCTGCTGCACTGGTTCCTCTTCTTCTGGCTTTGCTTTGGCCTCTGACTGAGGCTCCAACTCTCTCACCTGTTCCACTGCCTCCATGGTGCCCTCCACCTCCCCCTGCAGGACAAACTGTTCCCCTACAATTAATTGCTCCTCCATCCACCCCTCCTCCTGGTGGTCACTCCCTTGCAGATCCCCAGTCAGTTGTGCCTCCAGCCTCAGCTCTTCACTCACCACCTCCTCCTCCCTCCCCACCTGCAGATCTGGGAAAACCTCCTCCCCCGCCCAAGTGGCCTGCCATGGCACCACCTGCAGAAGGCCCTCTGTCCACAGGACAAAGTGAGCCTGTGCCTGCAACTCCTCCCCCAGGCCCTCCTTGTCTTCCCCTTGCTCCTCACTCTGGGTTCCCTGCTGCACCTCACTCTCCTCTCCCTGCACACACTGCTCTGCAGCCACCCAGTCCTCCCCTGCCCCCCACTCAAGATCTAGCCAAACTTCCTGGCCTGTGTCCAATCTCAGCTCCAGGGTCTCAGCCTCCCCCACTTGCATGAAGTCCTCCTGCTCCAGCCCCAAAGCTGCCCTCTGAACCGCCTGTGCCCTTATGTCCTGGTTATCACCACTTTCCTGCACTGAGTTGAAACTAAAAGCCTCCTGGGCCATCCTGCTTGCCCTCTCCTTCCTGGTGCAAAGGCCCTGGGGTGCACTGGGAATCCTCAGGTTCCCTGCAGTTGAAGGCCCCCTAGTGTAACTGAGAGGAAGCGCGTTGCCTCCAGGAGCCCCTCAGTCTCCCAACACAGCCTGTCTCTGGATGCCCCTGACTCTGAGACCTGTGCTGTGAAGGAGCAGGCGGTGCAGAGCCTGCTGAGTCCAGGCAAGGCGACTGCTCACTGGTGCATGCATCCAGGCCCTGGTGTGCTGAGTGTGTGCACACTGGGCTCACGCACAGTCGCTGGTCATGTGAACATGTGGTACAGAAGGCACCTGGCCAGGGCTATCCTGCTGTTTCTGGGTGGGCTCCTGAAAAGCCTCTTCCAATCACGGACGGGGAAGTGGGCGTCTCCCTGTGCAGCCCTGCCCCTCACTCAAAGCTCAGGTGTAGGTAGATGGTGGACTCGGAGGTATCCTATTTTCTCTTCATTAGCCAGAAAGCGGAGATTTTGAAAGCTTAGAAACTTGACCTGACTGAAAAGAAGGAAGAAATGGTGGAACTTGAAAATGACTTCTGGTTTTCTCACTGTGCAGAATACAATCAAACACTGCTGCAGTTAAATATTTCACCCCTTGTTCTCCCCGCACGAACTACAATAATAATCTGCTTTGTGTTGATATTTACAGCTGTGTTGCTGACAATTACCTGGAAGAGAAGTTAAGGTGATTCAATAGGTTGGAAAAAGTTCAACTAAATCAGAAAGCAGGTCTGATTAAGCAAGTTTATTCTCTATCTATCTATCTATCTAAATATATATATTAATATGGCCAAGTTGACTTGTGCATGTGTGATACATATGAAGCTCTTGCTGGCGACAATCACATGCATAGTTTCGATTTGTCATTGTCAATCTGAATTTGGTTGACACTTCTATTACAGAGAAAGGGCAAATAGCGGTATTAAAATATTTCTTCTAATTAATTTCCTTTCCATGTGCACAAATCCATGCACCTGGTCACTGGTATTCTAATAGTGCCAAGATATCATCTGTGAATACTAATATTCTATTGGGCCAGGACATGCCAAAGTGGTCACACATATCTATATTTATAAAAGCGTAAGCGACATTATGAGTGGTTGGTATGATGCACACTGACCAGCAGGATGCAGACACTCAACACAGGAGATTCCCCCTGGTGGTCAAGGCTCTCCCACAGCGAGAGCATCACTCAGCCAGAAGCCGGGCTAATGGCTGGAAAGTGCAGCTGCAACAGCAAGAGCCTCTGCTGCCCATGTGACAAGCTACGAAGCAGTGGTGGCAGGTGGAGGGGGGCTTGGATGAGCGGGAACAGTGCAGCACCTGGCTCCCGCTGGGGCGCCTGCCCGGCTGCCAGTGCTTGAATTTCGTTCACCGGGCCTCTAGTCATTTTACTATTTATCACCAGTTTAGCATGGTTCTCTTCTAATGATGAATAATTTAAATGTATAACCTGAATTTTGGTAATGATGGCCATATAGATTTTACTGCTCTTTAGCGGTATTATTTAATGGCTTCTATGAAGAACGCTAACCTCCTTCAAAATATGAGAAATATTACTTCTCCCACAAGCAGTACTATGTTTCAGTGCTAATTCTTTCCACGAATGCCCCTAAATGAGACTTTCCCTAATTGTCTTTGCTCACGAGCTCATCCAAAATTGAAATGGGCAGGCTGCTTGTCTATATTCAAGTGCAGAGGCATATTCTTCTTAATTACACTGATGCTCTCAATACTTTCCATTTTCCATCATAATTTATAGGGAGGGTCTCAATGTTAGACTTTACAACGTCTCCTTACTAATATGAATAGGTCACTTTTACCTTATTTCTTCACAACTATGTGCATGCTCTGATTTAGAACCTTTCAATGCCTGACTCTTTCAAGTGTGCCTTTCCACCCTTGTTTTCATTAAAAGCAGACCCTCTGAACCCACACTGATCACTTTTTAGCCTGTTGAGATAATGCAGACAGTCCTCGGGTTACATAGGACTCGAAGTACATAGTTTAGTGGTTACGTCGCCATCCCCCATTTATTTATTTTAAAAAAAGTTTGATCATTTCCAGGTATGTACATATGTGCTTTACGTTTTTTGTTTTTTTATTATTATTCATTTACCACAAGTAAAGGTCAGGAATTGTTATCTTTCTTTTCATTTTGTTTTATTTTTTGACTGTTTCACCCCATTACTGCTGTGTATGTGTGCTCCATGTGAGTGACATACGTGCTTATGTACGTGGGTTCTGACTTACTCGAATATTGCGTTTCATCCCACTGCAGGAACGTATCAACAATGTAACCCGAGGACCTACTGTACTTATATCCTATTGATTAACATGTAGTTATTTGGTCTCCATGTTTCCTCAATAAGTATATGATTGTTGGAAGCACAAAGTCTATCTTTATGTATTTATGTGTTTCTTAGAATTTTGATTCAATAAATGCCTTGTCCTTATAAAAAGATCTGGCCTTATAATTGAATGGCCTAATCCATGTTAGAGTAGGACACCATTACCAAAGTTTCCTCGGAAGAACACGTGTTGAAATCAAGAGTGTATCCTTCCAAACCCTACTTGAAACAAGAGCTTTAGTTGAGCTCCATTATGATCTAAACAGAGACAGAAACACTACGAAACATGGCAAGTTTCAGTTACTATATGCCTATTGAGCATGCCTCAAAACACATTTCCTGACAGTGCTATTGATCAGACTGTGCACTCACCAGACATTAGGGCCTTCATGCACAACTCCATCCTGAAACCACATGACAGAGAAGCTTATTGGACAAGAATGTTAGCAGGGACTTTACAATGAAGAGGAATTCTGAAGAGGATTAAACATGGTGGCAGAGCCATAGCCAGTTTGGAACAGTGGACAGATCACCGGCCTTCAGACTGAAGGGTCCCAGTTTTGATTCAAGTCAAGGGCACTTCCCTGGGTGTGGGCTCAATCTCCACTCTGGGGCATGCAGGAGGGGCCTGACCAATGATTCTCTCTCATCACATGTTTCTCTCACTCGCTCTCCTTTCCTCTCTGAGGTAAATAAAAATATATTTAAAAGAATGGTGGCAGAATAAGTGGATGCTGCAGGGACATGCTCCCAGGAACAAACTGATATTCCAACTAAAATACAGAAAAACTTCCTGAATAATCAATGGAACACTCACTGGAGAGAATCCTGACTCCTGAGGACCGAAGGTGGAGACCACTTAGACAATGGTAGGAGGAGAAGAGGCTTGAAGGGGCTGGCCTGACACCCACAGACAGCAACTGAAGTCCCAGAGGGATATCTCAGTTGTGGAGGACTACCAATGAGAACTCTGGGTCTAATCCCCAAGCTGGGCCTCCTAGCAGAGAGCACCAGAACTGAGGAGGGTACCCATATAACCTGTGGATGTGAATAGCAGCAGGGCACTGTCTGCCAGGGTGTGACAGCTAGAAATTCAGGCATCCACTTTAAGGGCCAATGCACAAATTTCCCTGTGGAGCCACACACCTTGTGCCCTGGCAAAGGGAGGGTGAAGTGGACTGCAGCTGTGAGGGCAAAAGCCAGAACTGGAGAGTCAAGGGTTCCAGCTCAGAAGACAGACACTTCAAGTTTCCTGGGAGGAGTCATTGCCTCATGCAGCAGAGAAAATGTTTCCCACAAAGACATTTGCCTTTCCTGGAGGGGAGACAATTGACACACACTACTGGGAAACACCTTGCCCTGAGGACACTTAAGAGATTGTAAATAACAATTAACCTCCAGGCAGAGGCAACTGCCCCACCCTGTTGAAACAAACTCTTACCACACCTGAGGACCATTGCCTTGGATGCAAGTCAAGTTGGAATGCTATCAGTCTTAGACAGAGGAGGTCCCTGGAGGCTTTCAGTCTTTGCCTGTCCTAATTAGTCAGAAACATCCTGTAACAGTGTCCTGCACTAGAGACTGAGAGGCATAGAGGATCTACCTAACTCGTCATCACAAACCCAAACAGAAAGCCAGAAAGAGGAAACAAAGAAATAACCCCCAAATGGGAGAACTAGAGAATTCTCCAGATATACAGATAGATGAAGCACAGAGAAGACAGTTATCTGAATCTGACTTCGGAGTTATGAAGGAAAAAGAGCTCAACAGCATGAAAAAAGATATAGTGACTATGAAAAGAACAGTCCTAGATATAAAATGACCTAACACAAATAAAGAACTCATAGGAAGCAATAGGCAGATATTAGGTAAAAGCCAAAGATCGAATCACTGAATTAGAACAGAGTTTAAAATATCACCCAATAAAAAAAAGACAGAAAAAATAAGATTAAATAGAAAACAAAAAAACAAACTGGAGGACCACTTACATAACAGTATTAGAATAGCGAGTGTGCCAAAAGAGGCAGGAGGGCAGAAAGGCATAGAGAAGGTCTTTGAAGAAACAATGGCAGAACACTTTCCTAACCCGGTAAAGGAAAATCCAACACAAGATCGAGAGCCAAAGAGAACCCCAAATAAGAAGTACCAAACCAAACCCATGCCCAGACACATCATAATTAAAATGCCAAAAATTAAAGACAAAGAGAGAATCGTCAAGGCAGCAAGAGAAAAGAAAACTGTTAGCTACAAAGGAGTTCACATAAGGCTGACTCCTGATCCCTCATCAGAAACTCTACAGGCCAGAGGAAGATGGCATGAAGTACTCAAATTAATGAAAAGCAAGGATCTGAGACCAAGATTACTATATCTGGTAATTATTTCATTCAAAATAGATGGTCAATACAGAGCTTCATAGGCAGAAAAAGGCTGAAGGAGTACATCATCCCCAAGCCAGCTTTACAAGAAATGCTAAAGAGATTCCTGTAATGAGGAGAAACAGAGACAGAAAGTTAGCCACACAGAAAAGAAATAGAAAGAAATAAATACCTATCAATAATAACCCTAAATGGGTCAATGCTCCAATCTAAAGGTGTAGTGGAGCAAAATGGATACAAAAACATGATGCAAGTATATGCTGTCTACAGGAGCACCACCTCAAAACAAAAGACACACACAGGATGGGAGTGAAGGAATGGAAAAAATTTCCATGCAAATGGAAAAGAAAAAAAAGGCTGGATCAGCGGAGCCGAGAGGCCTCCCGGCCCCTGGATCAGCGGAGCCGAGAGGCCTCCCGGCCTCGGGATCAACGGAGGCCTCCTGGCCCCGGGATACGCATATCAGACAAAATAGACTTTAAAATGGCCTGGAGCACCATTTTAAAGGAGGGTCTGTCACCACTTTCCTGCACTGAGTTGAAACTAAAAGCCTCCTGGGCCATCCTGCTTGCCCTCTCCTTCCTGGTGCAAAGGCCCTGGGGTGCACTGGGAATCCTCAGGTTCCCTGCAGTTAAAGGCCCCCTAGTGTAACTGGGAAACACCTTACGCAATATCTTGCACCGGGCCTCTAGTAGCAATACGCATATCAGACAAAATAGACTTTAAAATAAAGGCCATCACAAGAGACAGAAAGGTCTCTGCATGATACTAAAGGGACCAACCAACAGGACGATATCACCCTAGTAAACATATATTCACTCAACATAGAAGCACCTCAATAGATATATATATATATATATATATATATATATATTAGAGGCCCGGTGCACGAAATTCGTGCACTGGGGATGGGTGGCGGGTCTCTTAGCCCAGCATGTGCCCTCTTGCAGTCCGGGACCCCTCCCTTGTTACTGCCCACCTGCTTGCTGCTTCCTACCGCTTGGCTTGCTGCTCCTTAGTGCTGCCACGAAGGCCTTGGGTCTGCTGGGTGCCGGGCCTGCGGGTTTGTGTCTCTGATACCCACAGCAGCCCCAGCACCAAGGTGGCAGGCCTTGGGGTGCTGGGTACAGGCCCCCCATTGCGTGTTTGTGTCTTCTATCAGGTCCCAGCAGCCCCAGCAGCCCCAGCACCACCTAAATAACTTAAGGGAAACTTTATTTAGTCTTCTTTTAAAAGCAATCTAGTTTAAAAATGAGTTGCAGTTAAGACAGAACAAAGAACATGGTACCTAAGAGTGAGATAGACTGACAGAGGAGAGGCTGGGCACTGGTCAGGGGCTTACATGCCAACTGTCCTCCACCTGGGAAATGATGTAAAATCGGTTTCTTTAGTTTTCTGCTTAATGGTCTTCTCCAGCACTGAGGTCAGAGGAGCCGCCTTCCAGCCCGCAGGCTGCTTCTCAGAGTCGAAAATTTCACCAAAGGCCTCTGCCTAGGACAGGACCTCTGCACCGCCAGGGTGCATAAACACACAGGGCTTCCATCAGGCTCTGCTGATCCAGGGGCCGGGAGGCCGCTCGGCTCCATTGATTCCGGGGCCAGAAGGCCTCTCTGCTCCGCCAATCCCGGGCCAGGAGGCCTCTCGGCTCCATTGATTTCGGGGCCAGGAGGCCTCTCTGCTCCGCTGATCCCGGGGCCAGGAGGCCTCCGTTGATCCCAAGGCCGGGAGGCCTTTCGGCTCCGCTGATCCAGGGGCCGGGAGGCCTCTCGGCTCCGTTAATTCCAGGGCCGGGAGGCCTCTCGGATCCACAGATCCAGGGGCGGGAGGCCTCTCGGCTCTGCAGATCCAGGGGCCGGGAGGCCTCTCGGCTCCGTTAATTCTGGGGCCAGGAGGCCTCTCGGCTCCGCTGATCCAGGCGGCCGGGAGGCCTCTCGGCTCCGCAGATCCAGGGGAGTAAAAATAGCCTGAGCAATCCTGAGGAAGAAGAAAAAAGTTGGTGGGCTCACAATAACAGATATTAAGCTATATTATAAAGCCACCATTCTCAAAGCTGCCTGCTACTAGCACTAGAAAAGACATATACACCACTAAAACAGAACAGAGAACCCAGAAGTGGACCCAAGTCATTATGCTCTATTCTTAATTCACAAAGGAGGCAAGAGCATAGAAAGGAGTCAAGACAGTCTCTTCAATAAATGTTAGAAAAATTAGAAAGATACATGCAAAATCATGAAACTCGAGCACCAACTTACGCCATTCACAAAAATAAACTCAAAGTGGATAAAGGACTTAAACATCAGATGAGAATCTATAAATAAAATCTTACAAGATTGCATATGTAGCAAAATATCAGATATGTCTTAGCAATATCTTCACTGATACAGCTCCAAAGACAATGCACACAAAGGGGAAAATATACAAATGGACTACATCAAAATAAAAATCTTCTGCACAGCAAACCATTCCTAAACAAACAATAAGAAAGCCCACTGCATAGGAGAACATATTTGTCAATGGCATCTCTGGTAAGTGTTCAATCTCCAAAGTTATCAGGGAATACACACAAATTAACAATAGCAAGATAAACAATCCAATCAAAACATTAGAAAAGGAATTAACTAACACTTTTGAAAAGGGGACCTACAAAAGGCCAAGAGACATACGAAAAAATGCTCAAAGGCACTAACAGTCCAAGAGATGCAAATCAAAACAACAATGAGGTACCAATCCACACCTGTTTGTGTGTGTGTGTGTGTATGTATATGTATGTGTGTGTATATGCATGTGTATGTATATGTATGTGTGTGTGTGTATATACATACACACACACACACACACACACACACACACACATATATATATATATATATATCTGATAGAGGTCTAATGAACTTTGGTATGAACTTTGATATTCAGCAGGGCTGAAAATCAGCATTATATTACCCTGCTGTTGGCAAAATGGCTGAAGGCAATCTGCTAACCTGATAATTAAACTTTACTACTGTATGCCTCTTTGCTTTGCTGAAGGGCATATATGAGAAACCTAAAGCCAAGTAAATAAAAGCTGATGGGTGCTGGGTTTCAGAGAACCTCTCTGCTAGTGAGAAAGGTCTCTGCCTGCCCCCCCCCATGCCTTCTAAATTTATATTTGTTGTCTAATGTATTCATTTTTGGGCAGCTCCTTTTCCAGATCCTGAATCCTTGCTGCAAAAGGTTGCAACATTCTGGCGCCCAAATGTGGGACATCTGGAGAAGAAGTCTCACCAGAGCAAAAAATGAAGAAATTTCACCAGAAAGGTGGGAAGTGAACCAAAAACTTAGGGAAAATTCTCTGTGCACAAAGTCCATGCCAGCTTCGGAAATTGTGAAACATAAAGTGGGCAGAAAATCTTTTATTTCTCCCAGGCTATAATGAGGAAAAGTTTGTGTATAAGGCAAAAAAAAAAAAAAAAAATTAAGAAAACAAAAGGGGAAATGTTGGGGCAAGACCAAGAGTAGTTAACATATCAATGCAAGAAGTCCCACAGAAGGTGAATGGGCAACCTCCTAACATGACAATACTTTTATTGTTTACCAAACTTTAACATTGATATGCCTGTTTGCTTTGGTACAGGGCAAATGTGTATTCAAGTAAATAAAAGCTGTTGTGTCCTGTGTTTCAGAGAGCCTCTCAACTAGAGAGAAAAGCCCACAGTACTCAAAAAGAAAGAGATAATAAAGATCAGAATAAACAACATTGATGAACCTCTAGTCAGGCTCAGCAAGAAAGTAAGAGAGAAGACCCAAATAAACAAAAACAGAAATGAAAGAGGTAAAGTAACAAATGACCCGACAGATATACAAAGGATTGTAAAAAATTACAATGAACAACTCTCCTACAACAAACTGGACAAGCTCAACAAAATGGACTTATTCCTAGAAAAAGACAAGCTTCCAAAACTCAATCAGGAAGAAGCAAAAATCCTGAACAGAGCGATACATACTGATAAAATTGAAAGAGTAATCAAAAAGCTTCCAAAAAACAAAAGCCCTGGACCAGATGGCTTCACAGGGGAGTTTTACCAAACATTCAAAGAAGACCTAAAACCATTCTTGCTTACACTATTTCAAATAATTCAAGAGGACGGCATACTTCCAAGCTCTTTTTATGAAGCCACATTATCATAATCCCAAAACCAGAAAAAGACACCACAAATAAAGTGATTTACAGGCCAATATTCCAGATGAACATTGATGCTGCAATCCTCAACTAAATTCTAGCAAAACCGGATCCAGCATTACATTAGAAAGATCATATACCATGACCAAGTGGGATTTATTCCAGGGATGCAAGGATGGGACAATATCCACAAATCAATGAACATGAAACATCACATAAACAAATTGAGAGAAAAACCATAATCATTTCAATAGGTGCAGAAAAGGCATTTGAGCAAGTGCAACAGCCTTTTCTGATAAAAACACTCAGCAGAGTAGGAAGAGAAGGATCATCCTTCCACATAATAAAAGCCTTATGTGACAAGCCTACAGCCAACATCATACTCTATGGGAAAAACTAAAACCATTTCCCTCTAGAACAGGAACAAGACAGGGACGCCCACTTTCACCACTCCTGTTCAACACAGTACTGGAAGTCCTAGCTGTTAGGTCGGAGGGAGCCCGGGATCGGATACATGCGGACATGGGATGAGACAATGGACTTCCTCTGGAATTTCTCACAGATCTGGAATCTCTCACGGGTCAGCGTGCCAGACACAGATACCTGCTTCTCCTTGAAGTTCACAGAGATCCCCGCACAAGATACTGACCCATTCCTGAATGTGCCGCCCACCCCCTGCGGCCGAGACTCCCTCAGTTGAATGTGTGATGATCCCTGCTGCGGGCACTTCCTCAGTTCAGGCCCCCGCCCTCACCAAACACCTGAATAAAGAGATGTCCCTCCCTCCCTGAAGTCGCGAAATTCACTGGCCCCACCTTTTGGGCCAGTGGGTCTCGCCCGAGAAGGCAAATAAACTTCTCCTTTTTCTTTCTGATTCTCTCGATTCTCTTTCTTTTCCTCGCCGCCGCTTTCCTGGGTCACCTAACACTAGCCACAGTGATCACACAAGAAAAAGAAATAAATGGTTCCCAAATTGGAAAATAAGAAGTAAATTGTCATTATTTGCAGATGAAATCATACGTACATAGAAAACCCCAAACACTCCTTCAAAAATTTAGTAAACTTAATAAATGAATTTGGCGATGTAGCAGACTACAAATAATTAATGCTAAGAAATATATGGCATATTTATACACCAATAGTGAACTTACAGAAAGAGAGATTGAAAAAAAATGCCATTGATCATCCCAACAAAAAAATTAAGATACCTAGGAATAAACTTAGCTAAGGAGGTAAAAGACCTCTACTCAGAAAACCAGAAGATGTTGAAAAAAGAGATAGAGGAAGACAGAAACAGATGGAACAACATAACTTGTTCATGGATTGGTATTCTACCCAAACCAATCTATAGATTCAATGCACTCCGCATTAAAATACAAATGACATATTTCACAGACAGATCTAGAACAAACTCTCCAAAAATCCATCTGGAATAAAAAAAAAAGACCATGAATAGCTGCAGCGATCCTGAGAAAGAAGAACAAAGTAGGAGGGATCTCAATACCAGATATCAAGCTGTATTACAAAGCTACTGTTCTCAAAACTGCCGGACACTGGCACAAGGCCAGACATATAGGCCAATGGAATACAAGGGAGAACCCAGAAACCAATCCAAAACACTAAGCTCAATTAATATTTGACAAAGGATGCAAAAACATACAATGGCGATAAGACAGTCTCTTCAATAAACGGTGCTGGGAAATTTGGTCAGACACATGCAAAAATGAAACGAGGCCACCAACTTACAGCATACACAAAAAATAAACTCAAAATGGATAAATGACTTAAACATAAAGCTGGAAACCATAAAAATATTAGAGGACTCCACAGGCAGCAGAGTCTCAGATATATGTTGACACAATATCTTCACCGACACAGCTCCTGGGGCAATGGAAAATAAACAAATGGGAAGACATCAAAATAAAAAGCATCATCATAGGAAAAAACAAACATCAACAAAACAACAACAAAGCCCACTGCATGGGAGAACATATTTGCCGACGTTCTCTCTGATAAGGGTTTCATCTCCAACATTTACAGGGAACTCATACAACTTAACAAAAGGGAGATAAACAACCCAATCACAAAAATGGACAATGGACCTAAATAGATACTTGTCCAGAGAGGACAAAGGGAAGGCCAAGAGGCATATGAAAACATGCTCAGAGTCCATAATCATCTCAGAGATGGAAATCAAAAGGACAATGAGATACCACCCCACAGCTGTCAGAATGGCTATCATCAACAGATCAACAAAGGCGAGGATGGGGAGAAAAAGGAACCCTCCTTCCCTGCTGGTGGGAATGCAGACTGGTGCAGCCACTACGGAGAACAGTATGCAGTTTCCTCAAAAAAACTAAAAACGGAACTCCCATTTGACCCAGTGGTCCCACTTGTAGGAATATATCCCACGAACCTGGAATTACCAATCAGAAAGGATACATGCACCTCTATGTTCACTGCAGCACAATTTACAATAGCTAAGACCTGGAAACAGCCTCAGTACTATCAGCAGATGAGTGGATTAAAAAACGGTGGTACCTCTACACACTGGAATGGTATGCTGCAGCAAAAAAAGGAAGGAGCACTGACCATTTGCAACAGCATGGATGGAGGTGGAGAGCATTTATTCTAAGCGAAGCCAGTCAGTCGGAGAAAGATAAATATCACATGACCTCACTCATTTGTGGAATATAATATAATCTGATGAACCAAAACCGATCTCCTGGATCAGACCATCAACCCTCAGAGGGAAGGCAGGGGAGGTGGGGCTGAGGGGGAGAGATCAACCAAAGGACTTGTATGCATGCATATAAGCCTAGCCAATGGACGCAGACACCAGGGGGTGAGCGTGACGGCATGCCTGCGGGGCGGGGGTGGGGGTGGGGGTGGGGGTGGACGGGCAGTGGGGATAAGAACACACATGTAATACCTCCACCAACCATAAAAAAGAAAGAAAAGAAACCCAGGAACGTATCATCAGGTGAGAATTCACACACTCACACTCAGGCACACTCAGGCGCACTCACACTCACACCAGGAGAGGGGGCTCTGCCCCTCTCAGTGGGAATCACCTCTTATCTCCCAGCCTGCCCACCACTTTCTCACCAGCTGAACCAGAGGACATGATGAGTGACGGGCCTTCTGCTCTGCGAAAAGCGACCTCTCCCTCCTGGACCCTGCCCACCGTCCAGCAGCCACTGTTCTGCCCCGTCTCTGTCCCCCACGCTCTGAGCAGGGCTGGGCTGGCCTGAGAGCCCACAGACTTGAGGGGCCAGATCCCGGGGGAGTTGGCGCCAGGGGCTGTGGGGGCCCCCTTTGTCAAGGGCAAACTCGGCCAGCTGAGGTCACACAAGAAAGGCCGACGCCGGAGTTCCATGAATTGTTGCGTGTAAGTCCCTTGGCGAGCTCCCGCTTTGGCGCAGCAGGCGGCCGGCCTCAGCCCAATGAGCCAGGTTTGGACATCAGGCCTTCACTCCAACCAGGTGGGAACTCATTTTCACATGGAAGATGCCTGCGGGGGAGGGGCTGCGAGTTACCAGTGACTAGAGCAAGTTCGCCCCCGGAGACAGCAAGAACCCAGAGTGTGCACTTACCCATTCCACAGGCCGTGCTCCTCACCACGTGGGCTCCCGCTCAGCAGGGAGGCTGGCTGGAAGGAAGAGGTGGGGGGCGCCGCCTGGCAAGCTTCCTGGGACTGAGCCCGGGTTCCTTTGGGGGCGACATCTCGCGAGATCACGAAGTCAGGAGCATCCCAAGATCAGGGAGAGGGCGGGGGGGGGGGGGGGAGATGGGGGGGGGTTGTTTTAACAGGCCCAGAGAAGGTGGGGACAGGGGCGCCAGTGAACACCCACCAGGCTGCAAGGGGTGGCAGAGGGTGGGTGGCTGCCAGGGGGAGCCTGTGCTTGCAGGCAGGAAGGTGGGGGTGGTCGCGGACGTGGAGGGAGAGACAGGAGGCCCCGACCCCCAGCAAACCTACCACTCGCCACCCCTGGTCTGTGTTTCTGGGGACCGTTTTCCCTCTGTGGTTGTGGCTGCCACTTACCTACCTCCTCCCTGAGCCAGGCTTGGCGCCCCACTCGCACCCCACCACAGCCCCCTGTCTAGAAAAGTGCTCCCTGCCTGCCCTGGGCTAGTCCACTTTCCCCACTGTGTGGATGGGGACCTTTTAGTAACCCCTGGGCAGAGGAGAGCTGGCCACATGCAATTACATTGTCTCTCTGCACAGGTGCCCTCCTCAGTCTGCCCCTGAGGTTTGGGTCACCACAGCTCTTGGACAAGCCCCGAATGAATGCAGCCTTTGCTCTGCTCACCTCCCCTAAGCCTTCAGGTGATTGCAGCCTTCCTGCCTTCCTTCCCCCCTCATGAAGGGGTTCTCCTCTCACCAACAAATCCCTTTGGCAACATCACAACTGGGCCTGAAAACAGAGAGAGTGGGCAGGAGGCTCCTGAGGAGGAGCAGGCCCACAAAGCTGAGCACAGGTGGGGAGGCACCAGCCACAGCCTGGTGCACAGGCTCTGGCAGAGCTGCCCCTTCGCTGAACCTTACCCCAGGGCTCTCCTCTCAGGTGGCACCTCCAGGGGCCACAGGGGGCCTGGCATGCTCAGTCTGACAGGTTTTGCTGCCTGCTTGTCCACAGTCTCTTTAGGAGACAAAAGTCAGGCTTGTGAGGAGAGAGGGAGAGGGGAAGAGCAAAGCTGAGGCCCAGCCCTGTCATCCAAGCTGGCCTGAGGCATCTCCTTGGGCTCTTTGGAAATCAGCTTCTGATAGTGGGGAAGGACTTGTAATAAGAACAGAGCCTCAGTTGTTTAATCATTACTACACACTGTAAATACGAGGCCCTGGGACACTGGAGGATGCAACCGGCTGTACTAACATCATAGGCTGCCTCCATGGCCCATTACTCAGAAAAGGATTGCATTTTGGGAAGAGACCCGGGACAGGACACGCTTTGATTTGGCAGCTGTGCCCTCACCCTGACCCCCTCCTGGGGTCTTTCTCAGGAAGACTGACCATTCTAATCTCATCCCAGGAAGGGGCTGAGCTGTTCCTAAAGTCATAGAAGATTAGCCACCTTGTGGTCAGCCTTTGAGCTCCTGAGGGCCAGACAGCAGGCCCTCCCCTCCCCTTTCCCTGTTACACTTGCACCTGGCAGCTACCGGTGTTATGGGTTGGCTCAGAGAGATAGACCACCGACTCAGAATTTAAATTTAAAAGCCTTTTATTAAGCTGGCCAGCTGACCACAGCACCTATCTTCCCCTCTGGGAGATTCGGAGCATGTGGCCCGACCAAGTGTGCAGCAAGATCTTTTATTGCCAACTCCACAGTGTTAGAAAAAAGAAATAAGAAAAAAAAAACAACTACAAAGCAGTTCCTTAGCCGTTCCTGGAACTGTCAGGGTAAAAAGTTTACATAAAATTTATGAGCAGGGTCATACCTGGCTGGGTTCAATCATAACACATTGCTTTTTTAGGGAGATAATTGGCAATTTTTCTCTCCCATTGTCCGTGCCCTTGACACAATCCGTAACTTTTTCCAGGCTACAGTCCCTCCCCTCAACACATTCAGTAAGTTTCTCATGTTTCATTTCCTTCCCCAGCACACAGGTAGCTGTCTTCTCCCCCAAGGGACTGAGAGATGAATTTCCAGGGTGAGAGACTGCTCTCCCCATACTGACCCCATCATTGGAAGAAACACTCATTGTCTGGTTCAACCCTGTGTCTGCTTAACTTGGTTCAAGTAGTGACAGGCAGCCTCAGGCACATTGTGCTGCCTTTCTCTTCCTCACTCAGACTTGGGGAATATTCAGCCTCTTCAAACTGTGAGACTTTTTCTGAGAGGGATAGTGGCCAGAGGACACTGTGTCCCTGTCATGCAGGTGACCCTGCATCTCTATACCATAAGCCATGGGGAGGTGGTGGGGGCGGAGCATAACAGCAGGGTGGTAAGGCTGGCTTCCTTTGTGTCCCTACCCTGCCATTCCCCAGACTTTCCCCATGCCTATGAACTAGCAGAGTTTAAGGTTTCCAGCTACATAGATGGAGGAATGAGGACAAATGAGGCCACTGCACTCAGCCCCAGTGGATCTGGGATTGTCACCTAGAGCAGAGCACATAAAAAACAGAAAGAGCACAACTCCATTATTTCACCTGGGAACTAGAGATTCAGCCTAGCCCTCCCACCTCTCTCCTCGATGCATTTGGCAATTATTTGTCCTGGGGTGGCTGCTAATGCCATGCTCAGAGCTACACACATTCTCTCCTCACAGAGTTTAGGATGAAAATAGAAAACACACACACTCCCAAACACACCCCCCCCATAACCCAACAAGACCATTGTCTACAAATGGCTCTTTGTAACTAATTCTGTCAAGAAAACAAAGGGGCTGGTATGGAAACTTACAGAGGCAGGTAGACTCCTGCCTGAGGGTTGTACAAGGAGGGGCCATCGGGGGCTTGGAAGGATCCTGTTCAGGGCCTGAGGACAGACTGCACAATTTCTGAGAGAGTAAAGTGCTTGGCCAATTTGAGAATGCAAAAGACACTGAGGCACAGGGGAGGATGATAAGAGTGACAGAGAGGGCAAGGATACATCCCTAGAAGGTGAAATTCAAAGGGAATCTATTTGAAGTTTGTCCACCCTTATGTCCATGATGATCCGGTTGCTTGTCAGCATTGCAGAGGTTGATGCACTAAAAAGATGGGGTCTGTTATATTAAAGGCAAAATGCAGGCCACCCAACTGATTACATAATGCAACCCTATTCTTGTAATATTAAATGTGAATATAACATTCATTTATCCCATTGCTTCACCTATTGCCTCACTATGTTCGCCATGTTCCTAGGCAACATAAGCCTGCATCAGGAAGAGGGACTAAAAGTTCCCGGGCCCCACCCTCCTGGGAAACCAGCAACTCATATTTATGAACCTCATAAAGCAGTCCACATGTCCACTAAAAATGCTAATGCTAATTATTGTAAAATATCTTCCCGCATTTTTTACAAGGTTCTCTATCACAATTGCCTCTCCTGGACTAGTGATGAAGAGCTATTTTTGTTATAGAAACATTAAAAGTGTCAGTCAACCAGCACTGCATTATAATGATCACCCTTGTGACTTAAAAGCCCTTCAGTGATGGAAGAGAGGGAAGCTGGGTGAAGCTTTTGAAGGAGTTG
Organism: Myotis yumanensis; assembly: GCF_028538775.1. NCBI lineage: Eukaryota > Metazoa > Chordata > Mammalia > Chiroptera > Vespertilionidae > Myotis > Myotis yumanensis. The sequence goes on from NW_027223775.1 coordinate 618,390, forward strand.
CTGTGTGTGTGTGTGTGTGTGTGTGCGCGCGTGCCCACACACTCCAGCACAGGTGAGAGAGGTTGAGCCTGGGCTGTCCTGTGAGGGGATGAGATAGAGATGAGGTGAAAGGGGTACATACTTTTGTCTACAATCACCTACAGTAAGCCTAAGGGAGAAAGGACCTGCATTCTCAAACTGAGCATGCTTGACGTGGATAAAACATACCGCCCTTGCTGGCTAAGGAAAACTTAGCCTTTTGATGTTGTAGCCAGACTCATGACAGGACATTTTGAACTTTAATGCTGTCATTTGTTGTTTTCAGGTGAAGACACTAAGGAGAGGAAGAATAAACAGGGGTCCAAAGCAGGGAGGGCTAATCAAGAAGGAATTCAGGGCTGACTTGTGCTTCCATGACACCCACTGTACAACAGGCTCCTGATTTCCTCATGGGCACCTGCAATGGCCTCTGGACGCCCAGTTCATTGCAGGATTCGTGGATGTGAAAGGTCATGGAGAGAACTCAGGGTGGCCAGAGTGCATTCGCCACAGTGTTTGTCCCGATTTGTGTGAAACACATCTTTTGAAAATTCTTTTTGCGTAGCTCTTCCGGAGCCCAGAGGGAAAGGCAGGAACCTTCATCCCTGGGCGGCATCCCTTCTCCCAGATTCAGGCCTCCCAGAGACTGGACTTGAAGCGGATAGAGCCCTCCCCATGTGAGTTACTGTTCGGGGAGTGGTTGGGTGTGTGGAGAGGAACACTCAGCTGAATGCCAGCTGCTCACTGACAGGCGGGGCTCTCACAGCTCCAGGGCCTTGGCCCAGCATCAAAGCAACTTCTTGGGAAGGGGATATAGGTCAAGTCCTTCCTGGACAGGGTGTCCACTGGTTGCTCGCCTGGTTGCTAAGTCTCAAGCTTGGAACAAAAGGACTCAGAATCCTCAGAGCTCAGGAACAATTTGCATGGAGATCCCTCCTCACCTGCGAACCTGGTTGGGAGGGGATGACAGAGTCAGTGGTGAGTGTCCTTTCAAGTGTCAGAGTGTCAGTGGCAGAGCCCTGAGGGGTCTCCCCCATGGCCTAGGCTCTACTCCTCAGGACACAGGTCACCTTTCCCAAGGACAGTTCATGTGGGTGCCTGGACTGACGCCTCTCCCTCCCCTCCAGGTTCACCTGCATCATCCCCCTCTGCATTTCCCCCTCTTCTCCAGGTCCTGGGCCCAGCCAACCAGGACCCAGCCTTTGCCATGTCCAACTGTGGGCTCAGGAGGTGTTCTAGGTGGGCTGAATTGCCACCAATTCCAACACTGGTCACAGCAGCCACTGGAATTTATAACCCTGCCTCCTGAGACCAACAATGTCTGGGAACTACTTTCACACTCCTGATTGATGATGTCACAGGGGAGCAAGTGTATCTAGCTAATAGACATCTGCTGAAGCCCTCGTGTTTACCATGTTTCATTCCAATCAGGCAAAGGCAACAACCTTCTGAAGAAGGTCTCTTTCTCTCTCTGAATCTGTTGGGCAGGAGCGGGTTGGGGTTGCCCAAAGGTTCTCTCTGACTCTTTGGCTTCGAAAGAAAAAGCCAAAAACCAATATCCCAAAAAGCAGACTTAGGTGGCATAATCTTGGTTTCCTTTATTTCTTAACTATTGGCTATGAGGGTTCATACTGGTGTCAGTCAGCTAGATAACCCAAGTCTCAGTGTTTCTTAACTTTCCTGACACGTGTGATCTGTTCTTCCTCAAATTCCTGTAAATCTCCCATTCTCACTTCTGAAAAATAATTTCCCCCCCCTTCCCTTTGTTCAAAATAATAGAGTACATAGTCCAATCGGGCTGGCTCAGTGGTTGAGCATGGACCTATGAGCCCGGAGTCAGGATTCATTTTCCTGTCAGGACACATGGTAGGTTTCAGGCTGGATCCGCAGGGTGGTGCCCGTGGGGGGCAGAGGATCAATGATTCTCTCTCATCATTGATGTTGCTACCTCTCTCTCCCACGCCTTCCTCTGTGAAATCAATAAAAAACTTGTTTTAAAAACTGTAAAAATGTCATATACCCAATGTTGCCTCTGTGTGTTTGTAATTTTTATGACTATATCAATTTTTTGTGAAACCTCCTTGTATATGAACTAAACCCTGATGTTCTCCTGTTAATCTCTGTCTGTTAATTTGACTATTCACCCAGCCTATTAGAGCCAAGCAGCCACAAACATATTAATGAGGTATTTATCTTCATGTTTTGCACAAAGTCTACTTAGTTTGATGTTTCTCACAGGCCATCTCCCTAAGGATTGAGTACCAAATTGTATCTTTTAAAATCAGGAATGGTGGGTCTGTATTTGCATTTCCTAACATATAAAAAAAAATATTCATTCACACACCCACGGTGTTCTAAACATTAATCAAAGTGTATGTTACCTTGATATTTAGATTAAAATAAAAACTCAGCTCCTCACGTGCACTGGATATATTTCAAGGACTTAATCATCACATGAGGCTGGTGGCTACTGTACTAGACATGGAGGCCCTGACCATCAGCTTTGTGCAGCACAGCAGGTACTACAAGGCTGGGGACCTTGTTTCCAGGGGTGGGGAGGGGCTGCTGTTGGTGGGACTGGTCCCAGGGGAGATGCTGCAAGCACTGGTCAAGGGGAAACACTGCAAGGGTAGATGCGGCAGGTCTGTTTGCCCTTGTGGCAGCTGCAGCCACAATTTGGGACACAGCAGGGAACCTTTGTTTGGGCCCCAGTGTCCCCAACCTCAGTCCAGGGCTCAGTAAGGTTTGTGCTGAGCAGAGGTCTCTGGGCTATGCCACACCTCCAAGTGGGATGTGGGTGTGGGTGTGGGGTGAGGATCCAGGCACCCTAAACTACTCCTAATTGAGATTCCAATTGCACCAATAGATGAGAGAGTGACTTATGCATACGTATCATGAATGTTTGTTAAGACTGTTGTGGAAACTTGGAACAAATCTTGTCTCTCACTTGTGGGTCCTGTGGTCTCAGCCCTTCTCCCATGACGAACTCTGCTCAGGGGCCCTGTCTCCTTGGGAGCCCTCCCGGATTTATTTTTAAACACGTATACCAGGAACACCCTCTTTGCCAGATCCCAAGGAGGCAGGACACTCTTGAAGGTCCCACCTTTAGGGGTCTGAGTGAGACGGGACATTGAAGATAGTCCAGGTTCAAAGAAGGCCTCTGAATGAGTAGGCATGAACACCTTCCCACACACACCCCCAAAACAGGACAGCCTGCTGAGACCAATAACCCCAGGGGTAGGCTGCCCTGTCCCGCTCTGGGCTCAGGAGGCACTCTGAGAGCCTCTAGCATGGCTGGGCTCCTGTGCTCCTCACCATCCTTGATCACTGCACAGGTGCAACACCATAGTTTGGTTTTGGGGTGACCAGTTATTTTATTGAGGCTCACCTGGAGCCATGGACTTACCAATCTGTCTGTGCCTTTGTTTTCATTTTGAAATTTATGGACTCTGCCTGTCCTGACTCAACCTCCCTCAGCATTCAAGCCTCTGGGGCAGAAGCTCTGGAAGAGGCAGTGACACTTGGCAGGGGAGGATTGCGGGGCTTTTTAATGAGGTGGCCCAGCATCAGTAAGGCCTGGGCACCTCCTCTCACCTGAGAAATGAGCCCCCAATGAAGTCAATGGACATGAGGAACCTACTCTAGTTTGGTGGTCCCTTGAAAAACAAGCATACCAGAAGAGACAGCACGTATCCAACTTTGCTTCCCCTGCCATGTAGACATAAAGGTCCTTTACTGGGGCCTTGCTTCTGCCAGCCCATGGCTGAAACCATGGTGACTGAGGAAATCCCTGAAGAATTGGTGGCCTGAAGGAACACAGAAGAGAATAGATGAGAACTTCCTTTGGGCTCTCTGTCTTTTTTGACACAACAATCAATCACTATGTCATGAGGACTGAGCTGGGGGACAGTTGGAGGGACAAACTGTGCTCTGTACAGATTTGACTTCCCCAAGACCCAACCCACTGCCCTTGTACCAAGCTTGGCACTGTGTCCTTTCCATCTTGATGAAATCTTTCCCAATTGGCTCCTTTGCCCCACCCATCAAAAGACAGCGTGGGGCTTGGTCTGGTGAGCAACTTACTCCTAACTGCATTCACCTAACACACCTAGACGAAAGCATGAAGAAATTAATCCACACACAGGTGTCATGAATGTGGACTCTATCGGGAACTTCTCAACAGACTTGGACTTGTGCTTCTGGAACCTTGTGTACCCGGCTCTTCTCCCTTCAGTATTTTCCCAAACCAGGAGTGTATCCATCAGTCCACACTTGAGGAACCTCTTGCCCCTCCTGGAGCAGAGCCTCACAGGGACCAGGGGGAGCCTCTCCTCTCTCAGGTGGAGTCACACCCTGATCATCTGTCCTTCAATTCTGTAATGCAAGGTAGGGGCTGGGCCCGGTACCGCCTTAGACATCAAGGAGGGAAAGGGCAGAAAGTTGAGAGGTGCCAAGGGATGTCACCCAGGCTCCACAGGGAAAACCTCTTCTTGCCCGGGATGGGGTGGAAGGAATTCCTTAAACAAAGAAGCACGTGGGAACCAGTGTGGGAATTCATAAGTGACGTCCTAAAGTGTCTTTGATTGTAGAAGGAAAATGTCCGCTTTGGTTTATGGTAAGGCATATTACAATGGGAAGCACTAGTGAGGGCTGCAGAAGCTAGACTGTGAGCAAGGTGATACTGATGGATAGTTCTGGATCTTTCCCTTGCTTTGTGTGCAGTCCTAAGCAGTGGGAACAGCCTCTCAGGTTTCCATTAAAATTAAAAGTATTTCAAGAATAAAACAGCCAGGTCAATTTAAAGGAAGTTAAAAAGTAGGTTTGGGGTAGGTCCTATGTCTGGAACACCTCCATGTGCTAATGTGCAACACATCCTGAGAACAGCCTCTCAGAGCCTTTCGTGTGTGTGTGTGTGTGTTTGTGTGTGTGTGTGTGTGTGTGTGTGTATGTGTTGTGTGTGTGTGTGTGTGTCGCTGTGCAGGACTGGAAGGCTGGTTCCAGAGCCTAAATAAAGAGCCCCCAATGAAATCCAGCTGGTAATACCCTGGACCTGGGAATGGTACCTAATACGGCATAAGGGAGTTTTCAGATCGGATGAAGGCTTTCAGATGGGGACTGGGATTGTTAATTGTATGCCTTGGTTTCACAGCCCACAGGATGGGACAGGAGGCCAAATAAACATGATTTCTGGGTGTGTCTCTGAGCTAGTTCCCAGAGAAGATTAGCATTTGAAGTGGTGGACCCTAAAAGGATATTTCCCTCCCTATGTGCACAGCATCAATGCACTGAGAGCCTGACTAGAACAAAAGGAGGAACTCACCCCTATATTCATGAATCACCGTACGGCTGGGGCATCACATCTCATCTCACAGGCCTCTGTCCTCACACTGGATCTTATACCATGAGTTCCTCTGGTTCTCAGGTCCTCAGTCTCAGGCCAAATTAGACAACAGCTTTCCTGGGCCCACCAGCTTATAGACCCTGGGGTTTCTCAGTCTTTGTAATCACACCAACCAGGTCCTCATAATCTCTAGCTGCTCTAGAGAACCCTAACACAAAGGCAATGGATTACCAGTTATGTGCAGGTACAGTTGCTGAAAGAAGATGAGCAGGAGATGGGACCACAGGACAGATATTGAGGTCATGTAGGTACAACCATGGAATGCTGTCGACCTAGCAACTGGAGGAGCCGGGAAACAGACTCTCCCTGGAATCTCCACAAGGAACCAGCCTATCTCTCACCTTGACTTCTGCTATTCTAAGCCCCTGGGACTTCTATATCCCACAGAGCTTTTTCTTCTCCTCACAATTTGACAAATTAGTCTGTCTCACCTGCCACCATGTTTCTCATCCAAACTTCCTATTCGGTGGTTTTAGGTAATGTGTCCTCAGCCTTGAGCCAAGAGCTGTCTCACAAGCAGCACCCTAATACCCAGTATATGGTAGAACATGCTAATCAACCCTGAGATGAGCATCTGGGCTACCTGGTGTGGCAGGCAACACCTTCCAGTCCAGGGGAAGTTGACGGATAAAGGGCAATGGGCTCACTGGGAAATAGGAGGGGTCAGGGGACCTGGTACTGAGCTGGAAAAGAAAGAACATGGGAAGGAAGTAATCTGGGAATCCCTGTCAGCTGCCTTCCCTGAGGAATGCACAGTATTGGGCCCCCAGAGAGATGTATAGTATAGGACCCTAGGGGCACCAGAGCCTGGATGTGGGGAAGGTACTTGTTGGGCTTTATGCTTTCCTTGGATGAAGTTTGAATTGCTGCCTCCCTGCAAGCCCATGAGGTCCCCAAACTGTTGTTCATGATACATCATCTCTTAACAGACCTAGTACACGCAAGGGCTCAGCCTCAGAATGAAACCACTGCAAAGACAGAGAATGGAGCCAGGCAGAGGAGCCATCCTCACTAAGGGGAATAAGAAGGAGTGGAGGTCAATATGCAGTTCCACACTCTGCCATTGATTCCCAGGAAATGGAGTGCCTGAACCTTCCTCATTCAAGCTGTCTTTACATTTGCCTACACCACACAGAGGGGACGTCCTGGGATTTCTCAACCAGGAGACACCAGGACTCTCCCTAAGGAAAAGGTAGATATCCCCTGGTTGAATCCATTTCTGCATGCTGTCCAGGGCTCAGTCTGACCTTATTTAGAGTGTATTAAAAATTTCACTGTTTTAAAAGCACTTACAGATTGAATTTAGAGAGAGTGAAGAAGGGAGAGAGAGAAACATGGAGTTCTTGTTCTGCTTACTTAAGCACTCACTGGCTGATTCCTGTATTAGCACTGGCCGGGCATCAAACATGCAACCTTGCCATACCAGGATGATGCTGTAACCCTCTAGGCCCCCCAGCCAGGGCAAGAACTTAATTCTTGGTAAAGCTCTTCTTTCCAGGGTTGCAGGTATATCTAGACTCCAGGTCAGGTTGGAGTGGAATGGGGTGAAGCATGTAAAGGAAGCAGATTTGCATGGAGGCCCCTCCCTCCTCTGAGGCAGGGGAGAAAATAAGAGAAGTGTGGGGAGCCAGAAGTGTGGGGGTGTCAGAAGGCAGCATTCTTGGTGTAGTTCCACCATGACCTGGCCTCTGCTCCTGCTCAACTTCCTCACTCAGGGCCCAGGTGAGGCCTCTATGGAAGGGACTGTGGGTTCACCTTGCCCTGATTCTTTGCCTCCTCTTCAGGCTCACCAGGTCCCCAGCACTTCACCCACCAGTGTGTGTGTTTGCTGTTTTCAGGTTCCTGGGCTCAGTCTGTCCTGACTCAGCATCACTCAGTGTCCATGGCTCTCAGACAGTCAGTCTCCTCCACATGTGCCAGACACAGCGATGATTTTAGTGGCTCTGATCATGTCTACTGGTACAAAGAATGACCAGGCATGGCCCTAAACTGCTGGTTTATAAAATCCAAAAATGGCCATCAGTGATTCCTTATTTATTCTCTTGCTAAAAATGTGAAAAAACAGCTACGTGGCCCAGGCCTGGGCTGCCATTGGAGGATAGCACTTATTATTACTGTTGTTCATCACATGAGCCGTGGCACTATCCAGAGGGGTGCAAGTTTGTGGGAAAGTGAGACCAACACCTGCCCTGGGCTCACAGGCTCCCCCCTTGCTCTGAAGATGCTTCCCCACCCTGAGCAGGGGCTCATGCAACATGGCCCTGAGAAAAATTCATCCTCTCTCTGTTCCTCCCTCCTCTCCCAAAGCATTGAGAGAGCAGCTTGTTTTCTTCAGATAGTGTCCTCTCTCACATGCAATCCCAAAGGAAACTGTCTGTTACTGGCTGGTTATCTTTCCTTGTGTTTTGTACATCCAGGCTCCCACTCATTCCAAACCTTTCATTGTAACAGCCACCAGGAGGCCCCTCGTGTGTTTGTTGGGTAGATTTCCCACAATCCTCTGGGAAATCCTCACTTTGAATCCCTTGGCCTAGCATACCTGTGCAGACCACCTGGATTCAGTTCTCCATAAATGAAGTGGGAATGGGAATAAAGGAAAAATTTTATTTCCTTCTCTTTCTCCCCTCCTTCCTATTTGATTTTCATTATTTTTATGCTCCCAATACTTCTCAGAACCAAGAAAGGTTTGAGGAGGGGAATTGAGTGAAAGGTTCTGTGACCTCTCAGAATCACCACTCCACTCAGGTACCTGAAGGATGCTTCTAGAAGCAGCCCATGGCTGGTTGCTTCTTGCTGAATCGGTGGGAGGTGGCCCCATTTTCAGGGATCCACAAAGATTTCCTACAACACATTTGCAGTGATAATCCCAGTTAAAGTGCATCAAAGAGTACAAGTACACGTAACTATCTGGCCAAGACGCCATGGACTGTTGAAGGAAGCTGGGCCAAGGTGCCACAAGCCCTGGTGTGTGACCTCATGATCCAAAGGCTGCAAGCCCTCTCCGACTTACAGCCGTGCAGATGTCAGCTCTTAGAAATGACATGGATGATCACCCTACCTGGAAGTTAAGTCTTTGCTATAATTTTCTCCATTAAAGTCACTTGGTGACATTTTTCCAAGTACTGCTTTGTTTACCATCATGCTTTAATGGTCCAAGCTGCAACAGTGACCCACGTGGACCCTCTCCAGTTGTGTCACAGCACAGTGGGAAAGGGTCCCTGCTATTGGAGACAGCGAATAAGGTCTTGAGTCACAGCCCCACATCTGAGTAAAGCTGTGTGAAGCTGAGCCTGCCTATAGGATGTGTGTGTGTGTGTGTGTGTGTGTGTGTGTGTGTGTGTGTGTGTTTGGCAATGTCCCTATGCTGGACACTAGTAGGAACAAGAGAGTAATGGCTCGGCTGACCCTCCACCATGGCATCTGAGATTGATTGTGCTCCCTGATTGTAACAGCAAGGCCTGTAGGTTGCATGTTATTTCAATGTGCATAGGACTGTGGGAGCCTTCATTGCCTTTCTAGTGTTTCTCCTAAAGGTGTACCACCGTTTCCTTTTGAGAAGGTAGTCACTATTTCATAAGTGGGACTATTACAAGGAGAACCAGGACAAGCTGTTGGGTGATCAGGGTCTCTCTGATGAGACCTTGCTGGAGTAAGAAGCACACTGCTCCCTGGGTATTTGGAGTCTCAGATGGTAGACATGATCCCTGCATTTCTCAAATAATACCATTGGACACCTGTTTAATTATTATCAGATGTGGAAGAAGGGTCATTTTTGATGGAAGGGATTAGAAGTGTTTTAGGTGTCACTATGGCCTATGTATCCAGCACTGTTCTCCCATGAGATTCAGTCCGAGTCTCAGCAGCACAGGGCAATGACCTTTCATGTGTCACAGAACCTCCATCTCAGGTGCCTCTCTCTTTATCATGTACCATTTCCAGATGTTTTATCTTCCTTCCTAATTGGCACTCTGAAAGGAAATTATTGTATTTCTTTGACCTGAAAGTATGGGTTTGGGAATATATATTAGTGTGTTTTAGTGTATTTGTTTAGGTCTATTGGTTATTAACTATTGTTGCAAGTGGTCCTTTTGCCTACTCTGGTGGCAGTCTTGCTTAGCATGTCTATGTCACGTGTTATCATGTGGGCACTCGGGTAGAGGATTTTGTTAAATGAGAGTGGTTACTCTTGCAGCACTGGCTCTGCGTCCCTGTTGTCCTGACAGAACAAGGCGCAATGACCGAGGACAAAGTGGAACTCCATGAAGGTCAGGGGTCTGCTTCCTGCAGGAAGGATGAGGATAACTGGAATGTGCCCAGAGCTTCCCACGCTTTTCCTAGGAGATGAGGGGTCAGTCTACCTGGTCCAGAGGTCCAGCTGGAGGATTTCTGAAGAGGTCAGGGATTAGTACCATCTCACTGTTATCTCACACCAAAGACATTACTGTGGAAGCTGACTGAATGGAGGACATACATGTGTAGGCACCCACACTGAAACCGTGGTATCACACAGAAACTTGTCACTGCCTAACACATCCCATTTATCCCACTCCACTCCACCACAGATGTCTGTCCTCCCTTGGCCAGGGTGTCATCACCCTTTGCTCTTCAGAATGCCTGAGCTGTGGTATGAACAATGGTACACTTTGTGCCACAGCTTTGTGGGAGCAGTTTGACCATAGAACTTCCAGTCATCACCTGAGGACAGTGCCATGTCAATCTGGCAAGGACCACTCAGTTCTGACTTGTCTGTTCTCCAAATCCAACTCTTTCCAGAAGAATATGCCAAGCCAATCATCTCTGTGCATGAGGCAGATTTTGCCCCCAGAAGTCACATGGCTCAGAGGTAAGGATTCTTAGTGGATCATGTAGGGGGCACAGCGAAGAACATTGTGTGTCCCAACTGACATCCTGCCACACTCTTAGGAGAAGACCTGCGGGAGGGCTCCTTGCCGAGTCACCTCCCAGAATCTCAAACTCAGGATCCCACTTCCTGTTTTCCTCTCAGGGGCAATCAATCCTACTGAGCTTTCTCTCCATCATAGGTATTGTGACCTTCAAAATTGTGGAAATTCATTCTGTCTTCCTTTTATCCCGTTTTTGTCAGCCATTTCTCCTCCTGCAATTGATTTTACTCAATGTCTAATGTCTCCCAAGCAAGGCAATGAACTACCTCAGGAGCATTAACCCTCTGCCAAAACTACTTAGAAACAAGCAAAATGGTCCTAAGGGGAGGGTATGGTCCACCACCTGTGGCAGGTGACAGCCCATGCGAAAGGAACCGGGCTCAGATGCATGTAGGAGTTATTGAGGGGCCCAGTACTGAGCTCAATCGGACTTGAAAGAGGAAGAGAAGCAGACAGAGCAGAGTCTGCCACCTCCCTCTCAGCTGCCTTCTCTGATGCTCAGGTTGAATCATCTGAGGTTGCCAGGGTGCACCGCTGTCCAAATATGGGGAGGAAGCTTGATGTGGTTTACCCCTGACCTGTATGAAGTCCTCATTGGTGTTTACCAGGATATTCTGTTGAGGCTGTGTCTGCCAGAGAGGGGTATGCCCTGTGTGTGCTGCGTCCCACCATTTCAACTTCCCAAAATTTCTACTTCTGGAAGTGGCAAAAAAGTGCCCTGAGCCTCAGACACTGTGCAGATTGGGACAAGGGGGACATGTGGACTCTTTGCAACTGAGAGTGTCAAGGAAAAGGCTGAGAAAGAATGAAAGAGTCCAGATTTGCCCTTGGTTCTTGTGTAACTGAGCGATTGGATATTTTGCCAGACAACCTCCATCACTGCCCTCACCTTCCTCCCAATGTCACATGAGGGAAGTCCTCAATTCCTCAGTCAAGAACCACGTTGATGCCCACAGGAAGTAGGTCAGGGGCATCCAATGTTGGCTCCAGGCGCCAGGTCTCAGGGTGTCCTGAGTGAGAAGAAACATGTCAAACTATTCCTATTCCCATGTTGGCTCGCCAGATTGTGTTCTTGGTCTTTTCAGGGTCCCTCAGTGTCTGGCACACCTGGAAAGTAGGTCACCATCTGCGTGCTGGAAGCAGCGATGGCACTGGGTGTTACATTTATGTCTCCTTGTACTGTTTATGTCTCTGACATGGACACTAACCTCGTGATTTATGGGGTCAGCACTTGGCCCTCAGGAATCCCTGAGCACTTCTCTGGCCCCAAGTCTGGCAACACGGCCACGCTGACCATGCCTGGGCTGCAGTTGGAGAACAAGGCTGATCATTACTGTTGCTCACATACAAGGAGTGACACTCTTTATACCGTGGTGCCAGCTCCTGGGACAGTGGGAACTAAACTGACCCTGTGCTCACAGGCTCCCTTCCTGCTCTGAATATACTTCCACAGCCTTCATTCACAATGGGCTGGAGAAATATTGCAGGTGCCTCTCTCACCATAGCATGCAAACCGTCTCTCTAGCTTATTCTTTTGGGACAGTGACAGTTTCCTCTTTATTTGTGTGTCAGAGTCCCAGAATATGCAACTCTTTCCAACTCTTTAACTGCAGTCATGGGGAGAAGAGGGCCTGCATGCCTGGGGCCATTTTACAGTTCTCAGGAGAATCTGCACTTTAAGTGCTTTCATCTCTACACCAGAGCAGAGCGCCAGAGATGGATTGTCTTCTACTGTTGCCCTTTTCAGGTCTGTGTGCCCAGACTCTCTTGGCAGGATGGCCCCCCCTCCGTGGGCGGTCCCTCTCTGGGCCTGTTGCTGAAATAAGAGCACTGAGAAATGGTGACTGTGGTCCTGAGGGACTGAGGAGAGTTAGGTGCTCTCAGTCTTTTGGGATACCTCATTTTGACAACATATCCAAGGAAGCTGAGCAGTCAAGTTTTGGAGTTGCAACTCTGTTTTACGGAGCATGTCCTCTCCCTTAGAGCAATGAACTCCTAATCTGGAGGTAGTTCTCACAATGCCTGTCTCCCATCACCTGGCCCAGGGGTCCGCCAACTAAGGCCCGCGGGCCTCATGCGGCCTGCCAAAAACATTTCTCCGGCCCTCCGGGTGTTTTTGGAGCTGCTGTGTGCTTAGGAATTTGTTCATAATTTTTTTTTAAAGTATAGTCCGGCTCTCCAATGAACTAGGGACAGTGAACCGGCCCCCTGTTTAAAAAGATTGAGGACCCTGGATCCTGGCCTCTTTCCACAATGGCTCCTTTTTCAGCAAAAGGAAATAAGTATCGGGTGGGTGTGTCCTCCTTGTTTTGAAGGACCCTCAAGGTGTTTGTGCTATGTGATGAGCCAATCTCATTTCCACCTGGCACATATGTATTTCTGCTATGCATATACAATGCCAAGAACTGTTTGGACATCTCAATCAGTAGGCGTAAGCACCAGAAAAACTGCACTGTGACCAACTCTTCCCATTTTTCCAGAATTTTCCTGGTTTTGGCACTAAAAGTGCCATATTGTTGCAAGGTCCTCCTTCTCTGAAGATTAATATTTTGATTAACTTGAGTGGGCTACCGAGTTCCCAGATTACACATTATTTCTGGATGTGTCTGTGAGGGTGTTTCTGGATGTGACCTGCATTTCACTGGCTGACTCAGTATAGCAGAAACATGGCCCTTCTAGAGAGATTGAGCTCAAACAATCCACTGAGGGCCTGAGAAGAACAAAAGGCCAGATAAGAAGGATCTGACCCCACTGTGTCTCATGGATTGAATGGGGACATCTCATCTCACCTTCGCCTGCCCTCAGACTGAAATTTACATCATCATCTCCCCTGGTTCTCAGGCTTTGTAATGAAATTGAATGGCAACACCAGCTTTACTCTCTCTCTAGCTTAGTGGGCAGCTCATGGGACTTTCCTGCCTCAGTAATCAATAACCATATGAGAGTCTATGATATATATCCAGGGAGGGGGAAAAGTAGCTTTCCAGTTGTTCATATGGAAAAGAATACAGTGATTAATAAATAATAATACAGGCATAAACTCTGTGTTTCACATACTCACAGCTGTAAACCTACCTGTGTCCCATCCCTGTGTTTCTGAGTCAGGACAGATAAAGCCCAATGACAGTGCAGAGGGAATCAAGCCCACCTTGGGGTGTCCTTACTTTCCGATTGCAGGAGTTACAGTGCTGATGGCAGAGGAATCCTCGGACATCCCCCCATTGCTGTGTGGGACAAAGGTAACAAGAATAACCCAGGATGGCTGGGGTTAGGGCGATACAATTACTGCCCTTCCCGGGGACCACAGGCAGATTGGTAATTCTCCCTCAGCCCCTTCTTGATCCTCCTCTGTTGGGAGATGCTTACTGGCACTTCCAGAAAAGGAATTATCCTGACCCAAGAAACATTGACATAGACAGTATACAGTCTTTGTGTCCCACCTAGGAAGGGCTCAGGATGCAGCTAATGAGACTTTAAACAGCAAAGGATAACAACATCAGTACCTCTCCCCACTCCAGGGCCTTGCTGACCCCTTGTGGCCTTAGATAGTGACTACTGAGCACCATGCTCTGCTCCTACTCCTGTCCTCCCTCCCCAGCTCAATACCGGATCCCCTGGCCCTTTTAATCCCATTCATGATGCTTTAACTTCCTCCAGAATGCCTTATGTGGGGCAAAGATGTGTGACCCATGGTAAAGCCTTTCTTCTTTGAAAGCAAGGATACAACTTCGGACAGACCCCGGTCCATTTTGAGAGGTGTCGACAGCACCCTCTCCTTAATGGTTTCCCCACCTTGGTAGGAACGTAATGGGACTTAGAGGGGAAGGAAGCCACCTGCGATGCCCAGAGAAGACCTCTGACAGAGCATGGAACCCTCGACTCCCCACAGGTCTCTGGGTAACGAGAATCCCATGGAGCTTGGCCTAGAGGTTAGTTCATGTCAGCTTTCCACAAGCCAGTGAACCATGACAATCAGGGTTGCTAACTTCTGGATCCAGTTCTGCGGCTTCTGGTTCAGTAATGATGGCAACTTGAAAACGTCACCTGTCTTCTGTGCTGATAAGGGTAGGTGTCCCAGAAAATTGCAATGTCAGTGACTACCCAAGTCAAAGGTATTGAGAACCTACGAATTGGGAGCTAACATCAGGCCCCTGTCCTCCTGAAGTGTACACAGCACCTGTCCACTGACAAAGTATAACATGTCCTTTTTCTTTCCATTATTTTCAAGGCAGTTATTTTTTTTAAATCTTTACTGTTGAAAGTATTGCATACGTCTGTTTCCTTCCCCCCATCGACCCTTCAGCAGGCCACCCCAGCTCCCTTCCCCAGGCCATGACCACCCCCATTGTCTGCTTCTGTGTGTAATGCATACATTCACACAAGGTCTTTGGTTGGTTATCTCTCAGCCATCATCCTTTCACCCTCCCCTACCTTCCCTGTGAGTTTCCACAGTCTGTCCATGCTTCCATGTCTCTGCCTCCATTTTTTAAAATCAATTTATTTTGTTCATGAGTTTCCAAATAAGAGTGAGATCATGTGATACTTGTGTAGCTCTGGCTGGCTTATTCCCTTAGCATAATGCTCTATAGGTTCACCCATGCTTATCAAATGAAAGAGCTCTTCCTTTTTTTCTGCTGAGTAGTATTCCATTGTGTAAATGTACAGCAGTTTGTTTTTCTTATGCACTCACCTGCTGATAGGCACTTAGGTGCTTTCCAAATCTTAGCAATTGTAAATCGTGCTGCTATGAATATAGGGGGACATAAATTCTTTCTGATGTGTGTTTTGGGTTTCCTCAAATAAATGGCTAGAAGTGAGATGGCAGGGTCATATGGGAGTTCCGTTTCCAATTTTTTTATGGACATCCCATTTTGTTTTTCATTATGGCTGCACCAGTCTGCTTTCCCATCATCAGTGTGCTAGGGTGCCCTTTCCTCCACAAGCTTGCCAGCACTTGTCATTTGTTGATGGTACCCATTCTGACAGGAGTGAGGTGATTCCTCATTGTCCTTTTAATTTCCTCAATGTCCTTTTGGTTTCTGGTATGTTGAAGGTGCTGTGTACATGTTGACCCTCATACTCTACCTTCATATTTAGGGTTTAGCTAATGATTAGATTTGGCTCATAATTTTTGTTGAGTTCAAAGGTCCATTTATTTGACTTATATAGAATAATTGATGGCCATTCTCTTTTTTGCTACTTTCTAAGCACAACAAACTGTAGTTTGTGTAGACATTATTCCTCAATATCTTCTTTCAACAGTTATTTACACATGTGCCTTCTCAGTGCTGATTAATGGTTCTGAATAAGACAATACCCCTATTTTATTGAGCAATGAGTGTGTGGTCAAGATAACACATACTCTAGGAAAAGAATGCAAGTACTATTATGCACAGGAATGGTGAGAAGGAAAATAAGGGTTGTAATGTAGGCGGAATTAGTTGGGCACTAGAAAACACTTTTATTCATAAAAAGTCAAGGGAACCAAGGGGTATTAGCTAAATCTTAAATGTTGGGAATGAGGCAGAGGTGCATAGATCTCTAGGAAATATTTTAGACCCAGAAGATGTGAATGGCTCTTATGGCTGTCACTCTGTGTCAGGGCCCCTGTGTGGCTGAAATCTTATTGGGATTTGTTTACAAAAGTAATACCAAATTTCCTTACTAAAGTTGTTTATGTGGATCAGTTACTATCCCATGAGTTACGTTTACACAGCCAATTTGACTTTGGGACATCAGGGAATTCAAGCACTTAATGACACTGAAAATAATATTTTAAAATGTTATATTCATGGACCCATTTAAGTAAAAATAGCTGAGTGATGTAAACATATTATAGATTAGGTAAGGATTCTATTTCATAATAGAAAAGATGAAAACATTTAAAACTGTAAGCAAAGACATGCAATTCAAACTGCGAATTTTTACTTTTAACATTTTAACCGGAGATATAATAAAAATAATACAGACTATATGTAAAATAACCAATCACTCTGAACAGATGATTCAATATTTTATTTCCAAGCTAGAACACACTTGTAGACCACCTGGGCACACTTTAAAATAAATAAAAGCTGACAACACAAAAAATGAAGTAAGAAAAAGCAATGCATGTAATCTCTCATCATATGGGAGACATGTAAAACTTTGCTTATTTCTAAAGGGCATTTGAATAACTTTTAATAATCAACATATTTGGCCCACACTTTTTCCTCCACCTTAGTGGTTTCCTGAGACCCCACCCCATCTAACTGGCAGCTCCAGAAAAGCTGTTTGTAGCAGCTTTTCCATATGCATGGCCTGGCCTGGCCTGGCTCAGGCTTCAGACTTCTCTAACACCTATCAAACAAGCAGCAGCTGGCATCAGAAAAAAACTGTTAAAAACAACCCAAGATCTAGCACTAGCAGCAATCTGCATTGCTACATGCTGGGTCTCTCCTGGGCATTTCCAAGCCCAATACAAATAGCAGCCATCTCCAGACAGCCCCCTAGCTCCTGCCGGGTGTCCCTAGGCAGTGGCTGACTTTGCCCCTCCTGGGAGGCCCCAGCGACAGTGCACCTCTGGACAGCTTCAAAACCTACCAGGTTACAGCTCTACACACCCACAAGCGACACACTCCAGGGCCAGACTCAGTGAGCTTGAAAGCCCCACTGAAGCAAGCCCTGCTCTATAGGAGGGTCTCATGCACAGCACCTCTCCCGCTGTGGTTCAGCTGGTCCTCACAGCAAATTGGCTTGCAGGTCAGTTCCACCGAGGGATGCCAACAGCAATCAAGGCTCAACTACAGCAAGACTGAACACACAGGCCACACAGGTACACCTGGAAGTCCTAGCTCAGGTGACTGGGCAGGCTGAGCCACTAGGCCCTATAGAACAGCAATGACACAAGGACACTCTACCTAGTCAGGAGACACAGAAAATCTACCTAGTACATAGAAACAAACCAGGGAAGCACCCAAGATGCAGAGACAAAGGAATGATATGCCAGCAAGCCAACTACTGCATACAGAGTTCAAGACAATGGTTATAAGTTTGCTCATAGATCTTAATGAGCGCTTCAAGGACGTATTGAAACAATAGTCTTAGTGAGAACACCAAAGACTTTAAAGAACCAGAAAGAAGCTGGAAAGGTGTTGCTGCATTTGTGTTGTAGGTAGCAGGGAACTGTAATAGTATTGGGCAAAGACCTCACAAGAGGCTGTGGAAGCAGCATCTCCTGCATTTGAGCCTGCTTGGAAAGAGGCAGGGCTACAGAAGAAGAGACACCAGGCCTTAGAAGGCCTTGGGATGTTGTTCCCTTCTTTCAGGGTGTTTTTGGGAGGAGGAGGGAAGAATGACAGACTTCTGATGAGAAGTCTTGTAATTTGGCCAGAAAATAGGGAACTTGTATACTACAGGAGTGCAGGGGCCTGACATGAGCTCTCAACTCCCTTGGCTTGGGTGCTCACTCACATAGACATGCCATGGTCAGTCAGAAGACAGCTGACCTCTTCAAGATGGAGGCACTGCTCAACAGCAGCCATGGCCCTGTCCTGTGTGTGTGAATGTTTACATATGTGTGTGGGGAGGAGGGCGGGGGTTCCCTCAGACCAGCCTACACCCTCTCCAATCCGGGACCACTTTCTCCGAATTGCTCACCTGCCTGCCTGTCTGGTCACCCCTAACTCCCCCCCACACCCTGTCAGCCTGTTCGACACTCACTGCCTCTGCGTGCTGGCCTAATCACTCCTAGCTGCCCCACCTGCTGGCCTGGTCACCACCAACTGCCCCTCTGCTAAACTAGTCGCCCTTCACTGCACCCGCTGGCCTAATCACCCCCAAAACCTCCTGCCAGCCTGGTTGTCCCAACTGCACCCGTCCTTGCCACACTGGTCACTTCTAACTGTCCTGCTGCTGGACTGGTCGCCTCTTATTGCCCCAACCCCGGCTGGCCTGGTCGCCCCCAACTGCTCCTCTGCTGTGCTGGTTGGCCCCTACTGTCCCCCTTGTCTGCCTGGCCGTCCCACACCCTGCCTCCCACCAGCGTATTCTCCCACACAACTTGCTGTTCACTTGTTTGGTGGTCCCTCGCTAACCCCCTACCAGTCTGGTCATAGGCAGCCATCTGGAGATGATGTGAAGATTAATTTGCATATTAGCTCTTCATTATATAGGAGCATGACATTGTGATCTGAGAAGGTGCTTGATATGACTTCCACCTTGTTACATTTGAAGAGAGTTTGCTTGTGTCCCAAGTGGTCTATCTCTGAAAAGGTCCTGTGTACATTTAAGTAGAATGTATATTCTGTAGCTTTGGGGTGACATGTTCTGAAGATGTCGATTAAGTCTGTCTGAACTAGTGAGGTGCTTAGGATTGTTGTCTCTTTCATGATTTGTTTTTTTTTGACTAGAGGATTTATCCAGTGTTGTCAATGAGGTATTAAGGTCCCCTACTATGATTTTATTGTTGTGGGTCTCTCCCTTGATATATTCCAGTTGTTTTTTGTTTTTTAAAAAAATATATTTTATTGATTTTTTACAGAGAGGACGGGAGAGAGACAGAGAGTAGAAACATTGAGGAGAGAGAAACATCGATTAGCTGCCTCCTGCACACCCCCCACTGGGTTTGTGCCCGCAACCACTGCACATGCCCTTGACAGGAATCGAACCTGGGACTCTTCAGTCCACAGGCCGACGCTCTATCCACTGAGCCAAACCAGTTTCGGCTGTTTTTTGTTTTTAGTATTCAGTGCTTCTGCAATGGATGCATATGTTTACCAGAGTTTTATTCCCTTGTAATCTTGACCCCTTTAGTAATATGATGTGGCCTTCTTTTCTCTTTTGATGGCCTCCACTTTGAGGTTTATTTTTTCTGATATAAGTTTTGTTCGCCCAGGTTTTTTTTTTCATTTTCCTGTTCCTAAAAACATTTTTTCCAGCTGTCCACTTTCAGTCTGTATGAGTCCCTTGTACTGAGGTGGGTCTCTTCTAGACAGCATATATATGGGTCATGTTTTCTTCTCATTTCAGGCACTGTATGTCTTTTGAATGGAGCATTCAGTCCATTTATGTTTAAGATAATTTTTGATAAGTACTTGTTTTAGCCATTTTTGTTCTTTCTCCTTATGGTCTTTCTTACCCTTCTATTTCTTCTTTTTATGACAGACCCTTTAACATTTCTTGCGTTAAGCTCTTCTTATTAATAAACTCCCTCAGCCTTTTTGTTTGTTTGTTTGCTTTGTCTGTGAAGCTCCTGAAATCCCCTCCAATGTTAAATCATAGCCTGGCTGGATAGAGAAATCTTGGAGTCAGTTCCCTCTTTTGCACTAATTTGTATACTTCCTCCCGTTCACTTGTAGCTCCATGTGTTTCTGTTGAGAAATCATTTGATAATCTAATGGTGATCCTTTTCAGGGAACTCTCTGACTCTATCTTGCAGCCTTAAGATTCTGTTTGTGCTGTTACCATTTGCCATTGTAATTACAATGTGTATTCATCGTGTTTGAGAATCTCTGTGCTTATGTGAGTTTTGCTACCCCAGGTCAGGGAAGTTTTCTGTCATTGATTCTTCTAATAGGTTTCCTAATCCTTGTTCCTCTTCTTGTTCTCCTGACAAACCTATTCTACAAAAATTACTTTCATTCATGATGTAGCAAAGCTCCCTTAGGCTCTCCTCCTGGTTTCTAATTTTTCCCCAATTGCTATTCAGATTGTGTTGTTCCCTGGGTGTCTCTGCCCTATCTTCTAAAGCACCAATTTGGGAGACAGAGGGACTCCTGAGGACAGCGTGCTTCCTCTCAGTTCCACAAGGGGGCCTTCAACTGAAGGGTGCCTGAGGATTCACAATGCTCCCCAGGGCCTTTGCACCAGGAAGGACAGGGCAGGAGGAATGGCCCAGGAGTCTTTAAGCTTCATCTCAGTGCAGGAAAGTGGTGATACCCAGGACACAAGGGCACAGGCGGTTCAGAGGGCAGCTTTGGGGCTGGAGCAGGAGGACTTCATGCAGGTGGGGGAGGCTGAGACACTGGAGGTGAGGTTGGACACAGGCCAGGAAGTTTGGCTAGATCTTGAGTTGGGGGCAGGGGAGGACTGGGTGGCTGCAAGAGCAGTGTGTGCAGGGAGAGGAGACTGAGGTGAAGCAGGGAACCCAGAGTGAGGAGCAAGGGGAAGACAAGGAGGGCCTGGGGGAGGAATTGCAGGCATAGGCTCACTTTGTCCTGTGGACAGAGGGCCTTCTGGAGGTGGTGCCATTGCAGGCCACTTGGGCGGGGGAGGGGGTTTTCCCTGATCTGCAGGTGGGGAGGCAGGAGGAGGTGGTGAGTGAAGAGCTGAGGCTGGAGGCACAAGTGACTGGGGATCTGCAAGGAGTGACCACCAGCAGGAGGGGTGGATGGAGGAGCAATTAATTGCAGGGGAACAGTTTGTCCTGCAGTTGGAGGTGGAGGGCACCATGGAGGCAGTGGAACAGGTGAGAGAGTTGGAGCCTCAGTCAGAGGCCAAATCAAAGCCAAAAGAAGAGAAACCAGTGCAGCAGGAGCAGGCCCAGTCAGGGCCCAGGGCCAAGTTAACCAGCTCCCCTCTCGAGATGCTCCAGGCCGTTCAGTTGGAGATGGAGCTCATGAACGAGGAAGCCAGCAGGGCCTTCTCTCGGCTCAGGTGCAGGACTCGGCGGAGGCTCAAGCCCTATTTCGAACTGAGAAGCCTCAATATCCAGTGCATCCTTGGATTCTGGCTCACAGCTGTATCCTTGAGGATAGAAGAGCAGGATCACAAGGAGCATGGGACAGTGCAGGAGAACAGTGTAAGCAGGGTTGGTTCCCATAGAAAAGAACATAGAGGACAAGCTCAGGGCACTGTGCCCCAGTCTGGCCCAGGGTCCTGGAGACACCCTCTGTCTTATACAGGCACCAAAAAAGCGGTATCTGGGGTCCAGGGGCAGAGCTCCAACACAGAGGCACACATACACCAGGGGCGGATGCCCACAGACTGGGCTGTGTTGCCCGGGCCCTTCTGGGACTAACTAACACTGCCCTACAGGCCGTCTGTATGTCCAAGTCCTCAGTCAGAAGCAGGAATGTGTGATGTGTAGCCTGTCAAGCCCTCAGCACAAAACAATCTGGTGGGCATCAGTGTCTGTCAGGAAACAGAGTGGTGCTGGGCCCCTTTCTGCCTTTCATGGAGAAGGAGTGGCCTTAAGGGAAGGAGAGGCCAGGTCAGGCTGTACTTTCTAGCTGGTCCATGCCTAGGTCCCAGAGTGCAGGCTCCTTGACCCAAAGAACTTTTTCAACCACCCAGAGTTGTCGGCCATGATCAGTGTCCAAGATGAAAACATGCTCGGCCACATGATCGATTTGAAGGTCAGGCCTCCTGCTCCACAGAGTGGTTGAGGGCAGGTGGAGAAATGGCCTGTCACTGAAAACAGCTACAGGCGGGAGCCCTGGACTGCTGTAATTTCATCTCCCTGGGTTCACTTTCCTTCTGCAGGTGAGGGAAGTCAGGCATCCCTGGGGTTGCAACACCATGAGCCTGTACTTCCCCAGCAACACCTACTTCCACAACCATGTGATTGTGAAGGAGTATCTCATCACCCTCTCAGGTAAGAGGAGGCTCCCTGCATGGGCTGCAGCTGGTGGTGGGCAGGGTGGGAAGGCGCTGTGCCCAACTTCACATACCCCTCTTCTGAAGGATACAGGCTGTCCCGTGCCACTCCCATTAAGTGGTACCAGCATTGTGAAGGAGAAGCCTACAGCCACGGGCACCAGGACAGCAGCCCCAGCTTCTTCTACTGGTCCTCTGACCACATGGTGGCAGAATCTGGCAGGATTGCAGAGGTGGGATGTCCCTGGCCATGCCAGCATACAGCCACCTATGTCCGCCTGCTGCTTGTGTTTCTATTCGGGTCCCTGTGCTCTCCTGACCCAGGTCTGTTTGCCCTACCAGATCATCAGCAAAGACCTGTGGCTCCATCCCCTGAAGTACTATGAGAGGACTATGGCCCCCAGTGAGCGGACAGGACAGGTGAGGAGGTGGTGCCTGGGCTCTCCCCCACGGTGCTGCCAGGTTCCTGGGCCATTCCTTTTCGCTCACAGGGACACCTGGATGCTGGGAGGGATAGAGCCTGTGACACCAGGTCCTCATGGTGTGGGCGTGAGACAGGAACCACCAGCACAACAAGGGCAGTGCAATTCCAGTTCAGGCAGAAGGGGTTTAGGTAGGGGGAGGGAGTGTGAATGTCCACTGTCACTCAGAATCAAAATAGATTCCTTGAGCCACTCCTCTGAACTCTCCCTCTAGGCCGCCCAAGCACCTTCAGGCCTTGCCAACTGCCCCTCAACAGGGGCTGGCATGACATGTTCTTCCTATACTCCTTTCCACAGGTGTCTGCCAATCTTCCTCATGCTGAGGCATAGGCTGCTGTGCTGCCATGCCAAGTTGTTCTATAGCTGCCCACCTCATCTCCTATTTCCCTAAGGTCTCCTCTTTCTCCTGGGGCCAGTGGTATAGGCCTGCTCCTTATCAGTATCTTAGGGTGCAAAGTGTGGGCCACAGTGCTGGAGGAATCCTTTTTTTTCAGCCTTGTCAGAGGTTCTTCAATTCTTTTATCCATTTAGGTTTTCAAGGAGAATACCTAATTTGTTTCCTCTCCCTAACTGGAAAACAGGGCAGCATGCCATGACGAAGTAACACACTGCCTCATTTTGTATGCAGTTCACTTCATAGACTTTATGCACTTATGGTCATAGACACCCTGGCACTGCAGGATCCCGGGTTTCATTCCAGGTCAAGGGCATGTTCCTGGCTTGTAGTTAACCAATGGATGTTCCTTCTCTTTCTCTCTCTCTCTCTCTCTCTCTCTCTCTCTCTCTCTCTCTCTCTCTCTCTCCCTCTCTCTCTCTCTCCCCGTCCCTCCCACCTCCTTCCTTCCCTCCCTTCATCCCTCCCTCCCACCTCCCCTTCCATGCTTTCTGTTGAAAATGGTCAACAGTGGGAAAAGGTCCTCTAAAGTGGATTAGCAACAACAAAACACACAGATACATCATGCTGCTTAAATATAATAAAACCAACATTGAGAATATTCTCCAGGTGCCTAAAAGTGACTGAAAATCCCAATGCACCAATGTCTAAGGGTAGAAGAGATTGAGAGGCTGCAGGGCCACAACACAGGTAAAGATTTTGTAGGGGGCTTGAAAGAGGCTGGTGACCCAGCTTCCTGCCTGAGGAGGTCCTGATGGTACAGAGCCCCAGTTTTAGTTTTCAGAGTGGTGGTGTTGACGTTAGTAAGGGAGATCTGCTCACTGCTTCTGCTATAACACAGAGGCCCCCAGCTTTCCCCTACCCGTCTCCTATTCCTCTGCTCCTTGCCCATCCCTCCTGCAGGCATGATGGTCATGTTTCATATTCAACCTGCAAGGCCCTTCCCTGCCCCAGACTGAGGCCTTAGTTGGATAGCATTACCACTGCCATGGAGGCCGGAGAGGCTCCTTCCCCCACTGCTGTGCTCGCCAGGTGAGAGCTTGGTTTTTCACTGAGTGGTGCTCCCTCTGTGGGAGCACACTGACTACCAGGGGGAAGCTCCTGCATTGAGTGTCTGCCCTCTTGTGGTCATCGTGTTTCATAGTGACTGGTCATTCCACTGTCCTGTCAATTTGCATATTACCCTTTTATTATATAGGATTAAGAGTCTCTGTGAGAATTTTTCAAAACTTAGAGAAATTGAAATATCTCTAAGAGGTTAAATTTTATGTGGCATGTGGCATGTAAAATTCTAAATTCCAGTACTCTTTATAAAGGAGGGCGCCAGAAACTAGTCCAGAGAGAATTCTGAAGATGTGACAGATGCTGCCAAAGAAATGAATGAAAAAGTAAGTCTTTTGCCCTAACCAGTTTGGTTCAGTGGGTAGAGCATCAGCCTGCAGACTGAAAGGTCCCTGGTTCAATTCTGGTCAAGGACTTGTACCTTGGTTGCGGGCACACCCCCAGTTGGGGGGTGTGCAGGAGGCAGCAGATCGATGTTTCTAACTCGCTATCACTCTCTCATGCTCTCTGTAAAAAAAAGAAAATCAATAAAATATATTTTAAAACAGAAAAAGTAAGTCTTTTAATATAATTCTAGCACTGTGGTTCAAGTGATAGTATTTGCAGGTTTGCTTCTTCTTGTTGATAAAGTTTGATGATGCCATATGAGCCTTGTTTATTTAGCCATCATTATTCTTTTTTTTTCTTAAAAAGTGCTGGACTATGGGGTTGCAAGGATGTTGAAATGTCCGTTTTTGTGTCGCAAAATAGTACATTAACCTAAGTTACTTTAGTATATGAATACAAATGGAATCGGGCTTAAAGCCTTCAAAGCACTTCCTAACTTAGAACAGCCTGCCCACCCCTGACATATAGTGAGAGCAGAAATCAGGTCACTGTTGGTAAGAAGCTAATGCAATTGATGCAAACATTTCCATAGCATAAAAAAAGGTCTTGAAAATATGGTATGCATAGTCCCTTTAGCCTCAAGATGGTATACCTTTTCAAAAAAGTATTTGTATTGATTTCATAGAGCAAGGGAGAGGGAGAGAGAAACAAAAACATGAATGATGAGAGAGAATCATAGATCGTCTGCATCTCCCTGTCCCCCACTGGGGATTGAGCAAGTACTTGGGCTTGTTCTTTGACCAGGAATGGGACCGGGACCTCCAGGCTCACAACTGGATGGTCAACCACACAGAGTCACAGCAGGTGGGCTATGTATTTAGTTCTTGAAGACAGGAACTGATGTGAGTTAGGAGATTGGGTGTGCCATAATTAATTGACCTTTCCTTCCCTAACTTTTTTCTGGTTAATTATTTTTGAATCGTGCAACAAGACTGATTTTTGTAAAATGTATATATCCTGATTTATATTAAAGTAGTGGATAAGAGTTCCTTTTATTGGGTCTTGAATGTACTAGTGAAGGAAATAGTCTTATTTCTCTGTAATCTTAAAGTCTAGCCAATGTAAGTGTGTCCCATATCCTTCAAAGGTGTCTGTGCTCATTGCACAAGTATTCCTCAATATTACCCTGAAAGTCACACCATTTGGGCCTCTTTTGGGGTACATATTTTCTTTGGTTCTGTTATATTTTCATATATTTCCTATATATCATACCATTATTTTAAGCCACGTTCTTTTGGATTTATTTAGAATCACTCTCCTGGGACAAGGTAACATGTGCAGATTTCTACATCAATAACTAAGTTTGTGCTTTGTCTACACTTTTGATCTTATACTTAAGTTAATTTGTGTGTACACTCATTATGCCATATATTAAGTTGTTGATCTTCAATGACTTTTAATACATAACTCACTTATGTCGCTGTCCTTTATTTGGACAGCCTGTTTTATGGTACATTGAAGGGGGTCAGTACATATTGACCCTTTTCCTTTACCTTTATCTTTTAGGGTTTGTCGACAGCCAAGAGTTGGATTAGTCTCATGATTTTTCTTGAGTTCAGAAGTCCATTTATTTGATTTATGAAGACTAGTTGATGTGGTTTCTCTAGTTTCTAACCAGAAGAAAATGTAGTTCCTGTAGAGATTATTCCTAGGTGTCTTCTTTCAAGTGATGTTTTGTAGCCTACACCATGATTCTTATTGGGCACTTATTTTCTATGGTCAAAATAACAAGCATGAAAGGAAATGTAAATAAGTACAATCATGCACAAAAAAGATAAGAGGAAAAATATAGGAGGTAATTATTTTTAGAAGTTGTATTGGCAGGAGATAGTGTTTTTATTCATAATATTAAGGGGATCAAGGGATGTTTGCTGAATCTCAGATGTGCCGAAGGAGTCCAGGCTGTGGAGTATAAATCTGTGGAAAACATTTTGGACCCAGAAAGCTCAAGTGATTCCTTAAGGTGGGAACTGTGTCTAGTGGCTGTTTGGTTTGCGTCGCTACCCATCAGTGCCAGACATCTTGATGGATTGTGTGACTGCAGATTTGTTAACATAAATAGGTTCAGACATCCAAAGAGTTTTGTGTGGAGCAATTACAATTGCCTGAGCTATGTTTACACATGCCATGTTGATTTAGCTAAAAGATCAACCATCATAAAGTTATTGGGAGATTGGGGAATTTAGGTATGTATGTTAATCAAATTACTATATTTAGAAGGTACAATTCTAGGAACACATTTTTAAAAAATTCTTTATTGTTTAGAGGATTACATATAGTATTACATATGTTTCCTTTTCCCCCTTGTGCACCTGCACCCCCAGCACATGCCCTTCCCCCGCCCTAGTATCTATGTCCATGGCTATGCTGATATGCCTGCATACAAATCCTTTGGTTGATCTCTTACCCCCTAGTCCTTCCTTCCCTCTGAGGTTTGATAGTCAGTCCCATGCTTTTCTGTCTCTGGATCTATTTTTGTTGAATGGTTTATGTTGTTCAATGTGTTCCAAAATTGAGTGAGATCATGTGGTATTTATCTTTCTCCAGCTGGTTTTGCTTAGCAAAATGCTCTACATGTCCTTCCATGCTTTTGGGAATGGTAAAAGTTCTTTATTTTTTACAGCCGTGTATTTTTCCTATGTGGGTATGTGCCACAGATTTTAATCCATTTATCTGCTGATGGTCACTTAGGTTTATTCCAAATATTAGCTATTGTATATTGTGCTGCTGTAAATATGTGGGTGCACATGCCCTTTCCGATGGGTGTTTGTCATTTCTTGAGATATGTTCCTAGTAGTGGGATTACAGTTAAAATGGGAGCTACGTTTTTTAAAGTTTTTGAGGAAACTCCATAGTGTTCTGCATAGTTGCTATACCATAATGCATTCCCACCAGTCATGCAAGAGGCTTCCTTTGACACCCCATCCTCTCCAGCTCTTGTTGCGTGTTGAATTGTTGATGATAGCCATTCTGACCAGTGTGAGATGGTATCTCATTGTCCTTTTGATTTGCATGTCTGGGATGATTACTGGTTTTGAGCATGTTTTCATGTGTCTCTTGGCTTTCTGTATGTCCACTTTCAAAAAGTGTCTTAGTCCTATGCCCATTTTTTTTTATTGGAATGTTGATCTTCCTTTTGTTTAATTGGATGAGTTCAGTATAAATTTTGGAGAATAGGTCCTTAGCGGATATAACATAGGCACATATCTTCTCCCTGGCAGGGGACTTCCTTGTTTTGTTGTTGTTGTTATATCTGTTGGCTTCTTCT
The DNA here is from genome assembly GCF_028538775.1 of Myotis yumanensis. Taxonomy (NCBI): domain Eukaryota; kingdom Metazoa; phylum Chordata; class Mammalia; order Chiroptera; family Vespertilionidae; genus Myotis; species Myotis yumanensis. Next base: position 645,883 of record NW_027223775.1, read on the forward strand.
TCTCTGCAGAAGCTTTTTGATTTGACGTAGTACCATTTGTTTATTTTCTCCTCAGTTTTCATTGCCCTAGGAGCTGTTTCAGTAAAGATATTGCAGGGACATATGCCTGATATTTTGCTGCCTATGTATTCTCCTAAGATTTTCATGGTTACCCACTCACCGTTAAGTCCTTTATTCATTTCCAGTTTATATTTGTGTATGGTGTAAGTTGGTGGTCTAGATTAATTTTTTTGCATGTATCTGTGCTATTTGTCCAACACCAATTATTATTATATGTTTATTTTGGCTTTGTAATATCTCTCATTAAGCAAACTAAAATTTCCTCCATGTTAAATCATTCATACTTTCTCTAAATCTGGCCTTTAAAAAAATCCCGTGGGGTACAGTCCCATCTGTTCTTTGATTTTCCTTCCGCTGATCCCAAAGCTCCGCTGGAGTCTGGTCCTTTCAAAGCACAAAAGCAGACCAGGACACCTCAGAGCCGCCCGCAGCAAGGTCCTGCCCGCAGGAGGTGCAGCTCCCATCGCCTTCTGGACCATGGCTGCCGGGTCAGTCAAAGCCTGAGAATCAACATGGCAGCATGTCATCGCCTTCAGAGGCCCGTCTCCAGCAGCACAAAACCAGTCCTCCCAGCCAGCGCTCTGGGGACCTGCCCTCACGGCGATGTGGTGGCGCCTTCTGCTGGCAGCCGAGCGTCCCAGGCATCTCTTTGGACAGGCCTGGGCCAGGGCCTTAGGGCATCTCTGTATCCATGGTATAAATCCCACTGAGATCAGACACAATGTCATCAATGATTGGCTTGGACAGGTCGTCACTAAACACCTGCCACCAAGGCTTCTCGGCCTCGGCCTCGGCGGGCACCTCGACCCCATAGACCTGCAGGGGCAGGTGGAGCACCGCCAGTGCTATGTGCTGGGCCTGGAACCAGAGGCACAGCCCCCCGCGGTAGCTGTCCCGCAGCAGGGCCCAGGCAGTGACGGAGATGGGGGTCCGTTGCCAGCTGTAAGGAGTCAGCCAGTTCTTGAGAGAAATCAGGTAGTGGAGCAGGTACCTGTGTGGGTGCTCAAAGGAGACTTGGAAGCGCAGTACCCGCAGCACAAGGAGCTCGCACTGCGCAATGCTGTCCCGGATCACCCAGAACCCGGAGTCCAGCTCCAAGGGCTCGCTGCCCGGGTGGAAGTACCTGTTGGACACGTTGATGATGTCACGGGTTCGCAGGGGCTGTTCTTCCACTTTGCCAGCCAAGTAAAGGGCAGACATGGCGACCAAGTAGGGGTCATAGGCGTCCACGTTGATCTCGCAGAAGAACTTGTGGTAAATGGCACAGGCGGTGGCGACGGGAATGGACTGCATCCCTAGCTTGACACCTGCCTCCATGATGAAGCTTGTCACACGGAAGTGCACCCTCGCCTGGGCTGCGGGCCACCCCTTGGCGCCGGGCGCCGTGTCCTCCTCTTTGCAGCTGTCCAGGGGAAGGTCCTCCATGGGGATCAGCCTGGAGGCCCCAGACCACAGTGGCCAGAAGGGCAGGAGTCCTCAGGGCGTGGCCGGCGCCAGCTGGGTCCTAGTGCCCTGTGCAGCAGCCCTGCCCTGCCCTGTCCCGCCCCACCCAGCCCAGCACCAACCCGCCCCACCTGCCTCGCCCCGCCTGGGCTTGACCACCGCCCTGGTTCCAACACCAATTATTGAAGAGACTGTATGACTCCATTCTATGCTTTTGCCTCCTTTGTCAAATATTAATTGAGCATTATGGTTAGGGTCGACTTCTATGTTCTCTGTTCTGTCCCATTGGGCTATATGTCTGTTTTAGTGCCAGTAACAGGCAGTTTTGAGAATGGTCGCTTGGTAATATAGCTTGATATCTGATATTGTGATCCCTCCAACTTTGCTCTTCTTTGTCCAGATTGCTGGAACTATTTGGGGCTATTTTTTTTTTTTTTTCATTCCATAGGCATTTTTTGAATCTTTGTTCTAGGTTTTGGGCTATGCCATTGATATTTTAATAGGGAATACATTAACACTGTAGATTGCTTTGGGTGGTATGAACATTTTAATGATGTTGCTTATACCAATCCACGAATATGCTATGTTCTTCTATTTGCTTTAGTCTTCCTCTATCACTTTTTCAATTTCCTGTAGTTTCCCATGAACAGGTCTTTTACCTCCTTAGTTAAGTTTATTCCCAGGTATCTTAATTCTTTGTTGCACTGGTAAATGGGATTTTTTTTTTTACTTTTAGTTTCTCTTTCTGTGAGTTCATTATTGGTGTATCAAAAAGCCATAGAATTCTGGGTGTTAATTTTGTACCCTGCTACATTGCCAAATTCATTCATTAAATCTCCTAGTTTTTTTGATGGAGTCTTTAGGTGTTTTTGTGGACAGTACCATGCCATCTGCGAATAATGACAGTTTAACTTCTTCTTTTCCACTTAGCATGCCTTGTTTGACTTCTTCTTGTCTGATTGCATTGGCTAGCACTACCAGTACTCTGTCGAACAGAAGTGGTGAGAGTGGGCATCCCTGTCTTGTCCCTGTTCTTAGAGTAATAGTTTTTGCCCATTGAGTATGATGTTGTCTGTAGGTTTGTCATATAAGGCCTATATTATGTTGAGGTATGATCCCTCTATGCCCAGTTTGCTTAGAGTTTTTCTCAAAATTGGGTGTTGGATTTTGTCAAATGCTTTTCCTGCACCAATTGATATGAATATCTCTCAATTTGTTTATGTGATGCATCGCATTTATTGATTTCTGGATGTTGTCCCATCCTACTTCCCGAGAATATATCCGCTTTGTCATGGTGTATGCTCATGCCAATGTCATGTTGCATCCGATTTGTAAGAGTTTTGTTGAGGATTGTAACATCTATGTTCATCAGAGATATATTGCCCTACATTTTTCTTTCTTTGTCTTTTCTTTATCTGGTTTTGTGATTAGAGTAATGCTGGCTTCATAGAAAGCGTTTGGAAATGGTACTTCCTTTGAATTTTATGGAATAGTCTGAGAAGAAGGTTTTACTCCCTGTGAAACTATCTAGCCCAGGCTTTTGTTTGCTACAAGTTTTTTTGTGTGACTGCTTGAATTTCCTGAGTAGTTATTGGGCTAGTCCTATGTTTTATTCTTCCTAATTGACGTTAGGAAGATTGTATTTTTCTAGGAATATGTCCATTTCTTCATGGTTGATCAGTTTGTTGGAGTAGAGTTGTCCATAGTAATTATTTACAATCCTTTTTTATCTGTTGGGTCTTTTGCTATTTTGCCTAGTTCATTTATGATTTTGTTTATTTGGGTTCTGTTGGTGAGCCTAGCTAGAGTTTAATCAATCTGGTTTATCCTTTCAAAGAAATAGCTCATGTCTTTATTAATCTTTTGGGGTTGTTGGTCTCTATGTCATTTATTTCTGCTGTGATCTTCATTATTTCCTTCCTGCTGCTCAGTTTTGGCTTTGCTTGTTGCTCTCTCTAACTTTTTCAGTTGTGGGGCTTAGATAATTTGTTAACTGTTTTTCTTGTTCTTTGAGTTAGGCCTGTAATGCTATGAAGTTCCCTCTAAGGACTACTTTCAGTGTGTCCCATAGATTTTGGAGTTTTATTTTTAATTGTCATTTATTTCCACGATGAATTTAATTTCTTCTTTAATCTCTTTGGTAATCCAGTCATCTATCTTTGTACATAAAAGCCCTGTGACCAGAAAGGCAGAATGACCAGAATGGCTGGTGGCTATGACTTGCATTGCGGTAGCCAACCAGCCTTATCTGGGCCCTAATAGGCCATATCCCTGACCAGCCTGGCCTCCCATCTGCCCCCAACTCCCTATGGGGGGCGGGGCTGATAAGCAAACCACCCACGGCCTTCCCCCTTGTCAGCCACACCTCCGATATGCGCTAACACCCAGATTGGAGGCATGGCCTTCTGGTTAAGTGTTAATGGTCACTAATCCCTGCCAGCCTGGCCCCATGTGCCCCCATCTGGGGACGTCGACCGGACTGCTTCCCTGCAAAAATTCATACCCTGGGCCTGCATTTATTTAATAAAGGACTACTTACCCTCCAAGTATTTGGATTTTGTTATATTTTATTGTAGTTTATTTGTAATACTAGAGGCCCAGTGAATGAACTTTGTACACCTGGCAGAGTCCCTCATCCTCTGGCAGTCTGGGAGCCCTCAGGAGATGTCCAAATGATGGCCTAGGCTTAATCACGTTGCCAATCATTCTGAGCACTGCTGTGGAGGTTGGAGAGGTTCCTGCCACTGCTGCTCCACTTGCCAGTCATCAGCCCAGTCCGGCTGAGTGGCGCTGCCCTTGTGGGAACTCACTGACCACCAAGGGCAGCTCTTGCATTGCGAGTCTACCCCCTGGGTGTCAGAGCACTTCATAGCAATCGGTCTTATCTCTTTTTTATGACCTTTACTTTGAGATTTATTTTTTCTTTTATTTTTAAGTTGTTTTATTGTTTAAAGTATTACAAAGAGTATTACACATGTCTCCTTTTTTCCCCGCCCTAGACAATCCCCTGGCCTCCCCTACCCCCCAGTGTCTTATGTGCATTGGTCATGCTTATATGCATGCATACAAGTCTTTGGTTCATTTCTTAACCCTCCCCTCCTAACCCCCAACCCTTACTGGCCTTCCCGCTATAGTTTGACAGTCTGTTCCAGGCTGCTCTGCCTCTGTATCTATTTGTGTTCATAAATTGATAATGGTCCTTGTTATCCATAAATGAGTGAGATCATGTGGCATTTTTCCTTCATTGACTGGCTTATTTCTTTAGCATAATGCTCTCCAGTCCCATCCATGCTGTTGCAAATGGCAAGAATTCCTTATTTTTTACAGCAGCATAGTATTCCATCATGTAGATGTACCACAGTTTTCTAATCCACTCATCTACTGATGGGCACTTAGGCTGTTTCCAGATCTTAGCTATGGTGAATTGTGCTGCTATGAACATAGGGGTGCATATATCCTTTATAATTGGTGTTTCTGTTTTCTTGGGATATATTAGAAGTTGGATCACGGGGTCAAATGGGAGTTCCATTTTTATCTTTTGAGGAAACTCCATACTGTCTTCCTTAGTGTCTGCACCAGTCTGCTTTCCCACCATCAGTGCAGAAGGGTTCCTTTATCTCCATATCCTATCCAACACTTGTCATTTGTGTATTTGTTGATGATAGCCATTCTGACAGGTGTGAGATGGTACCTCATTGATGTTTTGATTTGCATCTCTCGGATGATTACTGACTCTGAGCATGTTTTCATATGTCTCTTGGCTTTCTGAATGTCCTCTTTTGAAAAGTATCTATTTAGGTCCGTTGCCCATTTCTTTATTGGATTGTTCATCTTCCTTTTGTTAAGTTGTATGAGTTCCCTATGAATTTTGGACATTAAACCCTTACCGATGATACCATTGGCAAATATGTTTTCCCATGCAGTGGGCTTTCTTGTTGTTGTGTTGATGGTTTCTTTTGCTGTGCAGTAGCTTTTAATTTTGATGGTGTCCCATTTGTTTATTTTCTCTTTAGTTTCAAATGCCCTAGGAGGTGTATTGGTGAAGAAATTGCTTTGGCATATGTCTGAGATTTTGTTGCCTTTGGATTCGTCTAGTATTTTTATGGTTTCCTGTCATGCATTTAAGCCCTTTCTCCATTTTGAGTTTATTTTTGTGTATGGTGTAAGTTGGTGGTCTAGTTTTATTTTTTGCATGTATCTGTCCAATTTTCCCAACACCGTTTTTTGAAGAGACTATCTTGACTCCATTGTATGTTCTTGCCTCCTTTGTCAAATATTAATTGAGCAAATTGGTTTGGGCCGATTTCTGGGCTCTCTATTCTATTCCATTGATGTACATGTCTGTTCTTGTGCCAGTACCAGGCAGTTTTGAGTACAGTGGCTTTGTAATACAGCATGATATCTGGTATTGAGATCCCACCTACTTTGTTCTTTCTCAGGACCGCTGCAGGTATCCGGGGTCTTTTTTTATTCCAGATGAATTTTTGGAGAGTTCATTCTAGGTCTGTGAAATATGCCTTTGGTATTTTAATGGGAAGTGCATTGAATTTATAGATTGCTTTGAGTAGTATGGACATTTTTATGATGTTGATTCTACCAATCCAAGAACACGGTATGTTCTTCCACCTGTTTATGTCTTCCTCTATCTCATTTGTCAACGTCCTGTAGTTTTCTGAGTAGGTCTTTTACCTCCTTAGTTAAGTTTATTCCTAGGTATTAATTTTTTTGTGTGATGGTAAATGGGATTGTTTTTTTAGTCTCCCTTTCTATAAGTTCACTATTGGTGCTTAGAAATGCCATAGATTTCTTGGCATTAATTTAGTATCCTGCTACATTGCCAAATTCATTTATTAAGTCTTATAGTTTTTTGATGGAAACTTTAGGGTTTTTTATGTATAATATCATGTCTTCTGCGAATAAGGACAGTTTTACTTCTTCTTTTCCAATTTTGATGCCTTTTATTTCGTCTTCTTCTCTAATTGCAATGACTAATACTTCCAGTCCTATGTGGAACAGGAGTGGTGAGAGTGGGCATCCCTGTCTTGTTCCTGTTCTTAGGGGAAATGCTGTTAGTTTTTGTTGATTGAGTATGATATTGTCTGTGGGTTCGTCATATATGGTTTTTATTATGTTGAGGTATGATCCTTCTATTCCCACCTTGCTGAGAGTTTTTATCAAGAATGCGTGTTGGATTTTGTCAAATGCTTTTTCTGCATCAATTGATATGACTCTGTGTTTTTTTTTCTTTCAATTTGTTTATGGGATGTATCACATTTATTGATTTGTGAATATTGTACCATCCTTGCATCCCTGAGATAAATCCTACTTGGTCATGCTGTATAATCTTTCTGATGTACTGCTGGATCTGATATTTTGCTAACATTTTGTTGAGGATTTTGGCATCTATATTCATGAGGGATATTGGCCTGTAATTCTCTTTCATTGTGTTGTCTTTACCTGGTTTTATATTAGGGTGATGCTGGCTTCATAGAATGAGTTTGGAAGTGTTCCTAAATCTTGAATTTTTTTGAATAGTCTGAGCAGGATAGGTTTTAGTTCTTCCTTGAATGTTTGGTAAAACTCCACTGTGAAGCTGTCTGGTCCTGGGCTTTTGTGTTCTGGAAGCTTTTTGATGACTGCTTCAATTTCTTCCATAGTTATTGGCCTTTTGAGATGTTTAGATTCTTCCTGATTGAGTTTTGTAATGCTGTATTTTTCTAGGAACGTGTCCATTCCCTCCAGGTTGTCTAGTTTGTTGGAGTAGAGTTCTCTATATATTTTTTAACATTCATTTGCATTTCTGTGGTGTCTGTTGTCATTTTGCCCCTATCATTTCTGATTTTCTTTATTTGGGTCCTCTCACTTTGCTTCTTGGTGAGCCTGGCAAGAGGTTCATCAATCTTGTTTATCCTTTCAAAGAACCAGCTCTTGGTTTCATTGATTTTATGTATTGTTTTTTGGTCTCTATGTCATTTATTTCTGCTCTACTCTTTATTATCTCCTTCCTTCTGCTCACTCTGGCCTTTTCTTGTTGCTCTCTTTCTAGTCCTTTGAGATGTAGAGTTACATGATTTACTACCATTTTTTCTTGTTTTTTGAGATAGGACTGTAGAACTATAAACTTCCCTCTTGGAACTGCTTCCATTGTGTCCCATAGGTTTTTGATTGTTGTGTTTTCATTGTCCTTAATTCCCAGGATATTTTTAATTTCTTCTTTGATCTCATTGGTAAACCAATCAATATTTAATAATGTGCTATTCAGCTTCCAGGTGTTTGAGAATTTTGGGTTGTTTTTATTGTAGTTTATTTCTAACATTATGCCATCGTGGTCTGAGAAGATGCTTGGTATGATTTCAATCTTCTTGAATTTGGGGAGACTTTGTTTGTGACCCAATATGTGCTCTATATTTGAAAATGTCAAATGAACACTTGAGAAGAACGTATATTCCTTGGCTTTGGGGTGAAATGTTCTGAAGATGTCACCTAAGTCCACCTGATCTAGTGAGTCATTTAGGATTGCTGTTTCTTTGCCAATTTTTTGTCTAGAGGATTTATCCAGTGATGTCAGTGGCATATTAAAGTCCCCTACTATGATTTTATTGTTGTCGATCTTTCCCTTGATATCTTGCAGGAGATTTTTTTTTTAAGTATTTGGGTGCTCCTGCATTGGGTGCATTTATGTTTATCAGGGTTATATCCTCTTGTATTGATCCCTTTAGTATTATGAATTGGACTTTCTTATCTCTTGTTATGGCCTTCATTTTGAGATCTATTTTGTCTGATATAAGTATTGTTACCCCAGCTTGTTTTTTTTTTTTTTTTTTTTTTTTTTTTTTTTTTTTTTTTTCATTTCCATTTGCCTGAAAGATCTTTTTCCATCCCTTTACTTTCAGTCTGTGTGAGTCCCTTTTCTGAGGTGGGTCTTTTGTAGACAGCAAACATGTGGGTCATGGTTTTTTATCCATTCAGCCTCTTGATGTCTTTTGATTGGAGCATTTATTCAATTTACATTTAAAGTTATTATTGAAAGGTACTTGTTTGTAGCCATTTCTATTTTTTCTGCCTGTTTTCTGTCTTAGCTTTTTCTTTCTTTCTTTTATACCAGTCTTTTTAGCATTTCTTACATTGCTGGCTTGGTAGTTATAAACGCACTTAGCCTTTTATCTGTCTGTGAAGCTCCTTATTTCACCGTCAATTTTGAATGATAGCCTTATTGGATAGAGTATTCTTGGATTCAGTCCTTTGCTTTGCATCACTTTGTAAATTTCCATCCATTCATTTCTGGCCTGATGTGTTTCTGTTGACAAATCATTTGATAATCTAATGGGAGGTCCCTTGTATGTAACTTTCCGTCTCTCCTTTGCAGCCTTTAAGGTTCTCTCTTTGTCCTGAACATTTGAAATGGTGATTATGATGAGTCTTGGTGTGGGTGTTTTGGGTTCACATTGATTGGGACTCTCTGTGCTTGTGTGACTTTATACTTCCCCATCTCGGGGAAGTTTTCTGACATTATCTCTTCCAATAGGTTTTCTAACCCTTGTTCCTCTTTCTGTTGTCCTGGCCTCCCTATTATTCGTACGTTGTTTCATTTCACGGTGAGCCAAAGCTCCCTTAGGCTCTCTTCCTGTCTTTTAATTTTTTTTCACCAATTGTAGTTCAATTTGGGTGTGTTTTGATTCCCTGTCTTCTAATTCGCTATTTCGGTCCTCCGCTTCTCCTAGTCTACTGTTGAAACTTTCAATGGTGTTTTTAATTGTAGCTATATCACTCTTCATTTCTTCTTGGTTCTTACATAATTTATTGATTTTTTTCATCCGTTTCTTTTTGATTCTTGAATAAGTTGTTGATTTTTTCCTCCATCTGGTTTGTGCATTCTAGGACCCTTAATCTGAATTCTTTTTTTGTCATGCTGCATGCCTCAGTTTCAATTAGCTACTATTTTGGCAACTCCTCCTGTTGTTTCCTATGGGGGTTTCTTTGTCTACCCATGTTTGATCTCACCAACATATCTAGATGTTGAGTCATTCAGGGGCTGCTCCATGGGTAGCAGTGGCTCCTCGGGCTGTGGTTCCTCCTTGGGCGGTTGTGGTAGCAGCTGCTCCTCTGTTGGCAGCTGCTCCACTGGTGGGTGCTGTTCACAGCTGTGGTGGCTCCTCTGGCTGGTGGGGGGAGGCTTCACACACAGCTGCTCTTCCTCAGACAGAGGGTGTGGTGATCAGGAGGCTGCTGATCCTTGGATGGGGGCTGGCTGCATGCTGCTGTTGTTCCTCTGATGTGGTGGACTCTTTGTGGGGCTACTGCTCCTAGGACTTGGACAGGTTGATTGCAAGTCTGCTGCTCCTAAGGAGGGGGTCGGCTGCTTGCGAGGCTGCTGCTCTTTGGACAGGAGTGAGCTGCACGCGTGGCTGCTCCTCCTCAGACATGGACGTGCCACCCTCCCATCTGCAGCTCACTGGACAGGTGCAGGCTGTTCTGGCTCTGCTCCTCAGACTGGTGCATGCTGCACAGGGCTGCCGATCCTCGGACGTGGGCGGTCTGCTCGTTCAGCTGCTCCTTCTCAGTCTGGGATGGGCTGCTGCAGCTCCTGGAATGAGGCTAGGCTGCTCACAGAACTGCTGCTCCTCAGATGGGTGTGGGCTGCTCACACAACTTCTGTTCCTCAGATTGGGCAGGGTCCTTGTGCGGCTGCTGCTGCTTGGACAAGGGCAAGATGCTTGTGCAGCTGCTGCTCCTTGGACTAGTGCAGGGTGTTCACAGCTGCTGCTCCTCAGATGGGGGCAGGCTGCGCAGAGCTGCCGCTCCTCAGTCGTAGGACGACTGCTCGTGAGGCTGCTCCTCCTTGGACAGGTCAGATTGCTTGCGTGATTGTGGCTCCTTGGACAGGGAAGCAGGCCACTCACACAGCTGCTGCACCTTGGACAGGGGTAGGCCACATGAGGCTGCTGCTCTTAGGCTCGAGGCAGGCTGTACATGGGGCTGATGTTCCCGGGACAAGTGTGCGCCGCTCACGTGTCTGCTGCTCACTTGGTTGAAAAAATGCTGTGAAAAAAAGTAGGAAATAAAGGAACAAACAAAAAGAAAGTGGGGGGGAGGGGGGGGAACTAAGCAAAAAGAAAAAAGAAAAAAGCTAACAAAATAATAATACATAAAAATGAATAATTGAAATGTCATTCCTTTGGCTGGTTTAAGATCCCAGTTTTCAGCAATGTCTGTGCTTTTTGTTGTTGTTGCTGTTGTTGTCATTGCTGGGACAGAAAGCCATTCTATAGGCCAAATCCTGTTAACTCCCAGGGACTAATCAGATTATTTTAATCCTTCACCTCATTCAGGGTGGAATCTGGGTGTGGATGTATTCCTTGCCTGGAGCCTGGAGGGAGGAATTATAACCTCAGGAGAAAATGGCTGCCCAAGTCCTGTGCTCATGGGTGACTCAGCACTCAATTTATTGCCACTTCTCCTGCCCCCCCTTCTCTCCCCAGCCTCTCTCCAGATTCCACTCCTCCGCACCTGCTCCCCCTCTTCAGCACAGGTGAGTGTCTGTATCCGAAATGTCCTCTGAACAGGGTTCAGCGAAAACAATCAACAAATGCCAGCCACAGAAACGGGGAAGGCTGAGTCTCTGTAAGCTCCTCTCTTACCAGCACTGCATGGCCTCTTCAGCGCTTCAGGCTGCCCCTTTTAGGCTCAGTTCTCTGTAATTACGGAAACCAGATCTCTAATCCCCCTGCACCAACAGTCCCCTGGATGTCCTTTCCACAGTCAGGGGCTGTGCCTGTCCCAAGAGTCGTGGCTGTGTGCCCCGTGGTCTCCCTCTGCACCTGTGGGCTCAGAGGTCTGTCAAACTTTCCTGCCCAGATCCCTGGTTTTTACCTTACAGAGGAACTCGGCCCTTCCTGGCTGCAAACTGTCTCACCAGCTGAGTGTACTTCGCCAGTTCAGGGTGGGTGTTATTAGTTTCAGCTGCTCACTCCATTTGCTCCAGGACAAGCCCTGGGATGCCCACCACCATCTTGGCTTCTTGAGATTTATTTTTTCAAATATAATTATTGCTCCCCTAGTTTCTCCCCGCCCCCCGCTTTGCCTGAAAAATGTTTTCTCTCCTTCCACTTTCAGTCCCTGTGATTCCCTTATTCTGAGGTGGGTCTCTCGTAGACAGCATACATATGGGTTTGTTTTATTATAATTTTAGCCATCCTATATCTTTTGAATGGAGTGTTTCGTCCATTTAGGTTTAAGGTTTTTTTGATAGGTCCTGATGTGTTGCCACTTTTTTTCGTTATGCCTGTGTTTCTTCTGTCTCTTCTATTCCTTCTTTTTAAAACAGTCCCTTTAGTATTTCTTGCATTGATGGCTTAGTAGTGAAACACTCCCTTAGATTATTTTTTTCCTGTGAAGATACTGAATTCCCCTCTAGTTTTGAATGATAGCCTTGCTGGATAAGTATTCTTGGATTTGTTCCCTTGTTTTGCATCACTTTGTATATTTCCTTTCATTCCCTTCTGGCCTGATTTGTTTCTGTTAACAATCATTTGAAAATCATTTGATAATCTAACAGGAGAGCCTTTGTAGGTAATTCTGTCTCTCTCTCTTGCAGCCTTTAAAATTGTTTGTGTGGTTATTGTTTGCCATTATAATTACAATGTGACTTGGTATAGGTCTTATTGGGTGCATCTTGTTCGGTACTGTCTGTGCTTGTGTGACTTTTTCTTCCCAAGATCAGGAAGTTTTTGTCATTATTTCTTCTAATATGTTTCCTAATCCTTGTTCCTCATCTTGACCTTCTGACACCATTATTATACATATATTACTTTGTTTCATGTTGTCCCCAATCTCCCTTAGGATATCCACTGGCTTTCTATTTTTCCTCTCCAATTGCTGTTCAAATGGTGTTGTTCAGGGTGTGTTAATCTGCCCTGTCTCCTAAGTCACTGATTCAATCCTTTGCTCCTGCTAGTCTACTATTGAAACCTTCCATCATATTTTTCATTGTAGTTATTATCAATTTTTTTCATTTTTCTTTGATTCTTACATAAGTTGTGGATTTCCCATGCATCTGGTGCATGAACTGTATGACCCTTATTCTGAATTCCTTTTTGAACATATTGTATGCCTCCATTTAATTAGTTCCTCTTCTGGCAGGTCCTCCTTTTTTCTCCTTTGGGGGTTGTTTTTCTCCCCATTTTAGCTATCACTGCAGAACCCAGGTGCCAGGGCACGAGGGGTCAATGGCCGCAGAGTGGACCGGCAATTCAATTGTGCACTCCAAGACTCACAGGAGGCCGTTGCGGTGGAGTCGTGGAGTCGTGGTGTCTGTGGGTCTGCTGCTGCCATAAGAAGGTCTTTGGCCAGAGTGCCCCTAGGATCTCAGGTGATGTCTGAGGCTGATCTGGGTGGAGGTGAGGCTGGGTTCCTAGCCATAGCAGCTCTCCCCTGCAAGATGGCTTGTTTTCTTAGAACCATATTTAACATTAAACAGTTTAGTTACATAATACTAAAGATTGTGTAAGGGGCTTATTAAAAATAGAATGGATAAACAAATCATAACTATGTAAATACAGAGTTTCAGTCATACTGGACTTTTTTTCTGTCATTTTAACTGAAGAAATAATTTAAGTAAGAATTCTGAGATGTGGTAGAGAAGGAATAAATTACCTAATCACTTTGAATGAATAATTGTTTTAAAAATAAATAGTTTATGTAAGCCTGGTGCACTGAAACATAATGAAATTGATGTTGTCAAAACATAAGTGAAGTAACAGACACATTCTAAAAAGTAATCCACATTGCCCAGTCAGTATTTCTCAATGGCTGAGGATAGAATTGTGAACCAAGATGTCTCGTCACCTATTCCTGGTCAGGACACATGCCTAGGGTGCTGGCTGGTTCGCCAGTATGAGACATTAAAGGAAGCAGCTGATCAAAATATTTCTCTTCCATCTATGTTTCCATCTCTCTATCCCTCTCCCTTTCTCTCTCTCCAGAAAACCAAGAATAAGCCCATTAAAAAACAACAATGGAAGGTATGTGTTTTCTCCTGGAATGTGAGACATTTTAGTCCTTATGACTAGAGGTCTTTGGAGGACTTTTATTAACCAACATATATGGTTCTGTGTTGAATAGCTCAATGGAATATTGTTAATAATGAAGTGTTTCATAAAATTACAAAGAAAAAGGACTCTATCATTTTTGAAGGAAATGCTTGGTTTGGGGGAAGAATTTGAGGTGGATCTTGATTTTGATTGCAGTAATTGGTAGGTTTCAAACAGTTATTTGTTCAGGTTAAATGTTATGTAGTGTTGATATGATGTGTACCCATTTTAGTCTGTGAATGGAATAACAATTAAAGTAGACTACACCAAGAAACCATCTTTTCAAAGTGGGTGTGGACAGAGGGCACCACTTCCATCAAGAAATAGAGGTGATGTAAGAAATCTGAGAAGTGGAAGAGGAGGAAGTAAGAGAAGCAAAAGCACATCCCTCAGATGGAAAACACTTAGGTAATGTTTTAGAATCTGTGGATGGTAAGAGATCTGACTTAGGTAAACACATAATACAATATACAAATGAGGTATCTGTATCTGTACCTGAAGCCTATGTGATCATATTAACTCCTATAAATTCAATAAAAAGTGCAGAAACTGTCAGTAACTCAAATGTTTTTAAATAATTAAAAATAAAGATATGAGCATGAAATCATTATTGATGTGAAAATGGTAACATTGAATGAAGAGAAACACCTCAATTTCATCCATATCTTTCAAAGCAAAAGGAATGGTACCATTCATTTGATTGAGAATGTATACTGATGATCAATATGATTTGTAATTGTTTAAGAGGTATAGCACTTATAATAATGAATGCAATATGTAATGTGTGAAACATTCCTAATGACCTTACAGGGATAGGATTTAAACCTCAAGCTAAATTCAGTCTATTTTTGCATTACTGTTTGCCTCTAGTCACTTCAACAGTTCTCTGAAGAATTCAATTGTATTGATCTTATGTTAGAATGTTACACTTTGGGAACAAGAAGTTATGTAGGTTTAAAGTGAAGATTCATACTTATTGAAGTACTAAGAATTTGTTCTGAAAGTGCAGTTCTTTCGTCTGAAAAAAGGACATCAGTTCACCTTGGAAAATACCCACTGAAATAAAAGTTAGTCTAACTATATAAACTTCAAGGACACACACTTCATTGTTTAGAATTGGATTTGAAATAATCGTTTTTACTATAGGAATGTGCAACACTGTACTGTGTAAAATAATAATCTCTATTATTATTTTGATAAGGTGATCTTGTACCTACGTTTGGTGTAGAGAACTTTCCATTTGGAAACTACATAAGAGAAATATCTATGGTATTAAATAGATTCACCAAGTGGTCTCTGACTCAGGCAAAGGCTAAAAACCAATGATTCTCCAATTTCATCCTCCTTTCTTTCTTTCTCTCTTTCTTTCTTTCTCTCTTTCTTTCTTTCTTTCTTTCTTTCTTTCTTTCTTTCTTTCTTTCTTGTATATAAGGAATATGAAACATGAATAAATATGTTGATGAGCTATTTTCAGGGAAGTTGTCTTTTAATTATCTATTTACTTATTTTACTGACTATGAAAGGAAGGTACATTCATTTCAATATATCTGTAGCAGGAAAAGTTGGTTTCATATTAACTCGTTTTCCCAGTTTCAAAGATTTAGTGTCCATTTGTGATAATTAGGTGTGTGACATTTCACGGAAAATTTCCTAAAGTGTTCTTGCAGAGTTTGTGCAAGATGAAGGTGAATGTTCCTGTTTTTCCCACCTAGGTGATTTGGAGAAGAGTTTGCCAGTTCATATTTTGCCACATATGAGGATGCTCATAGTTCTTCTTTCCAGGAAAAATTACAGAATTAGAAGATAAGCCTATTTTCTATTTAAAAATGAAAACAGTGATTTTTAATTATGTATTATTCAACATGTTTCCTTTAAATACTATTAACATAGAGTATAGTATTCTGATCAAAGAATTATTTTATAAATGAACTGTAGGAATCCTATGTAATAACAGAGAAAGATGCAAATTGACCGTGGCCCCGAACGCTTCCCTTTGGCTAATCAGGGAGATATGCAAATTAACTGCCAACCCAGATGGTGGCCGGCAGCCAGGCACTGAAGTGAACAGGATTCTTGCTTGCTCCAGTGACAGAGGAAGCCAAGGTTCCCCGCCTGCTGCTGCCGGCCTCTGAGCTGCAACTCTTAGAAACATTGTTGCAAATATAGAAGGTAAACATTCACAAGAAACCTGCTTTCAGTCAGCCGGGCTTCAACCAGCAAGATGGCAACAGTGTTACAAGTATAGAACCCAAACAAACCGAGATCCCTGCTTTCAGCAGCGGAGGTCTCATAGCTGGAGTCGAGCCTCAGAGCTAAAACCGGCTCTCAGCTCCAGTGACAGCCATAGATGGTAAATAAATCCCAGAATAAGAAAAAAAGGAGAGGTTGGGAGTCTCAGTTGCCCACCAGCCTGAAAACAGCCATCATCCCCTCAGCCACACTTGCCCGTCACCCCTGAAGGGGTTGTGACCAGCTGCAAACAGCCATCATCCCCTCACCCAGACTGGCCAGGCACCTTAGTGGGGAGCCCCACTCTGAAGCAACAAGATGGCGGCTAATTTGCATGCTGAAGGCGAGTGGCAGTGGGCAAGGCTGTCTGCGGTCCGGGACCCGGATCTTTGACCCTGCTGGGTGGGGGGCAGTGCTTGAGGCTGTCCGCAGTCCAGGACCCAGATCCGTGACCTGGCAGGCGGGGGGCAGTGCATGAGGCTTTCTGTGGTCCGGACCCGAATTCATAACCTGTCGGGCAGCGGGGAGCACTTGATGCTCTCCACGGTCTGGAACCCGGATCCATGTCCTGGCGGGCTGGGGGCAGTACTTGAGGCTGTCTGCGGTCCCGGGACCCGGATCCGTGACCCTGCTGGGTGGGGGGCAGTGCTTGAGGCTGTCCACAGGACCAAGACACGGATCTGTGACCCTGATGGGCAGGGGGCAGTGCTTGAGGCTGCCCATGGGACCAAGACATGGATCTGTGACCTTGCCGGGCGAGGGGCAGTGCTTGAGGCTGTCCATGGGACCAAGACAGGGATCTGTGACCCTGCTGGGAGGGGAGGCAGCTTGGACAGGGGCGGATCGACAGGGGTTAGGCAGGGCAGGACGCTTGGCTTCCGCCCAGGCCCAGTCACTCTGGACAGGTGAGCAGTGCAGAGAGCCTCTGGATAGGGGAGGCAGGCCGGAGGAGGGCAGCCTGTACTCCCACATGGTGGTGGTGACAGCTGTGAGCGCTCCAAGTGGAGCATGCAGGCTGAGCTGAAGTAGCGCCTGCAGGCCATCAGCGCCCAGGAGTGGCTGCGCAAGATCCACCTCCTGGCCCAGAAGGTGCAGGATCGCAGGGACAGCCACCGTGGCAGGCCAGACTGACGTCCTCCTGGCCGCACCATGGGGGTTTGTGGATCTGCAAAGCCAGAGGCCTCCAGTGTGCACATACCCCCTGGCATGCGAACATCCCCCAGCACACTGTCACCCTTCCGCGCCTGCAACAGTTGCAAACCAAGGTGTGAACAAGTTCCCCCCACCTCTCCCCACCGCACTTCTATCAACCCCACATGCCGAACACCCCACAGGATGTGCACACATCCCCTCTGATGCGCTCACGTCCTTTGAAGAGTGTCTGGATGTTCTGGCTGCTTAGAGTGGGCGCCTGTGAGATCACAGTGAGAGGGCGGAGTGTTGATGCCCTGTTCCCATGGAGGCCAGTGCAGCTAAGGGATCACCTCTGGGGGGTTAATGCAGGTGCTGAGGCAGGAGCAGGTGCAGACAGACACACCTGGTGGGCACAGGCAGCCCTCGCTGAGGTGCCTTAGATCAGTGTTCAAGATCAAGAACCCAGAGGCGGAGAGGAATTCCGCCCTCAAAGTGGAACAGTGGGATAGTTGGGGCGACTGTAGAGAAGGAATGTGCACTTTTGGTGCCAGCACCCATGAGCAAAGGCTGTCCTGACTGAGCCTCACTTGCTTGGGGCTTAGCGCACTCCTGCCAGGCAGCAGGTGACAGGATGTGCTTTTCTGAATTAATGAGAGAAAACATTGATTCTCCTGCTGGCCATGAAGGTGGAAAGTGAAGTGGGAGACATGTGGGGAGTGAGCAAGGTTCCCTGCCTGGGGGTTCCAAATCTGCTGTTGGTTTCTTTCACCGCTAACTAGAGATATACAGTGTGTCCCCCAAAGATGTAGACACACTTTGAATACCTACTAATTCCAATGGTTTTAAGCATGAGAAAGAAACAACAATGGAGCTGTTATCTGTTAAAAGTTTGGGCACAAACAGGTAGTTGGACATTCCCTGAGGGGTCTCAGATTGGAGAGGGTGAAGGCCAGACTGAGGCACCTTTCCCCCATACCCCAGTTCACAAATTTCATGCACCGGGCTACTAGTTATATGCTAACATTCGTTAAATAACACTTTTTTGTGATGCATCATGTTTTGACTTTTTATATCTTAATTTTTAACTATGACATCACACATTTAAAGAGCTTTTATTGAGATGAAACTAATTTGAAGACTAGTTGAGACGGTTTTCTTGTATCTTTAAAATAACTTCTTTCACTTACTATATCTGGCTTCTCTGCATTCAAATTCCGGTGTGTGTGTGTGTGTGGTTGTGTGTGTGTGTGTGTGTGTGTGTGTGTGTGTTTTGTTTTGTGTTTTTTTGGCACATTTTTGGCACGTATATATGCTTCAGTTCTTTCTCGGTTATCCAAACTGATTTTCAATAACTCTGAGCACTGTACTGAAGACATGTAAAGATAGAATTTTATCATTTTGGGCTAACCAGCATGCTTATGACCATGATCCTGTTTGGTAAAGATTTATACACAATAACCAGACTTGACCATTTAACAAATGGTGACCCTACTCAAGTAGAATGATGTTATTTATGACACAGAGGATGGCAGACATACAATTAATCTTGACAGAAGTGGCTCCACAGGTGGGTTCCCTTCCATTGAAAAGGGCTCCATCTTCAAGAAGTTGGGATCCTCCACCTACAAGACCTGCCCATTCTGTTCCAAGGCAAAGCACTACTGGGATGGGAAGTCAAGGTAAAGGCTACAGCCTCTCATGGATTACAGTAATGAGCTGTTTTAAAAGGAATGCTGCACTTTAATTTCAGGAAGCCAAGTGGAAAGTGAGTAGTGGATGGGCATCTGTACTGAACACTATCTTATTGTTTCATTGTTAGGAAATAATTCTTCAGCTTCTAATTAGTGAGGTAAGAAGTAACACCAGAGTGAGGAATGCATTCCTTTTAATCCATGTTGATACGATGTCCCTCCTTTTTATATTTATTTTTTTAATATTTTAAGAAAAATGATTTCAGCATCATAATGTTACATTGAATAACTGTTAATATTTCCAGAAAAACTATTTTAAATGTAATAATTTTACATGTGATAAGCAATAATATTCCAAGAAAAACAATTTTAAAATAATAATACTGGAGACCCAGTGTACAAATTTGTGCATGGTTGGTGTCCGGCCTGCACATCCCAATCTCCGGGTTGGCCAGGGGGAGGGGATGCAGTTGTTTGGCTGTCTGGCTCCACCTGGAAGGAGTGGGGGACCAGAAGGGGGAAGATGAAGGCCAGGGGAAGGGGCTGTGGGCAGCTTACTGGCTGGCGGGTCCTCGATTATTGCGGGGCGTGGGGCGGGCGGGCGGAGAAAACAGTGAGGGGCTGGCTGGAGGGTGCATCCGGGACGCTAGCCAGACAGTCCCACCCCATGGTTGATCCCCTGGTCAAACTCCTGTTTGAGGGGGCAATTTGCATATTAGCCTTTTATAATATAGTGTTGCAGGCAATAAAAATATGTTTAAAAAATTTTAAATATAATATTACCGAAACAGTGCAAACATATTTTATCACAAAATTTGTAGGAATTATTAAATATCTAAAAATAGTAGGATTCCTTCTATTATATTCTAAAACATAATTTTTTACCCTGGCTCTATTTTATTCATCTGTTTATATTTTATTTTTTGAAATACTTTTTATTGATTTCAGTGAGAAAGGGAGATGGAGAGAGAGACAGAATCATCAATGATGAGTGAGAATCATTGATCCGCTGCCACCTGCACGCCTCACACTGGGGAACCAGCCCACAACCCAAGCATGTGTCTTTGGCTGGAATTGAACCTGGGACCCTTCAGTCTGGCAGCCAATAATCTATTCACTGAGCCAAACCAGCTAGGGCTATTTTTTTAAAATATACTTTATTAATTTTTTACAGAGAGGAAGGGAGAGAGATAGAGTGTTTGAAACATCGATGAGAGAGAAACATCAATCAGCTGCCTCCTGCACACTCCCCACTGGGATGTGGCTGCAACCCAGGTACATGCCCTTGACCAGAATCGAACCTGGGACCTTTCAGTCCGCAGGCAGACGCTCTATCCACTGAGCCAAACCGGTTTCGGCAAGGGCTATTTTTTTTTCTTTATTGATTAAGGTATTACATATGTGTCCTGATCCCCCTTTATTCCCCCTACACCCTCCTCATGCCAGGACCCCCACTGGTGTCTGTGTGCATTTTCAGGCTTATATGCATGCCTACAAGTCCTTTGGTTGATCTCTCTCCCTAACCCCCACCTTCCCTTACCTTCCCTGCCGCAACCTTTTGCAGCAAAGATTCAGGATCTGGAAAAGTGAATGAACTCAAATGAATACACTAGACAACAATTACAAATTTAGAAGGCATGGGGGAGCCAGGTGAAGACATTTCTGTCTAGTGGAGAGGGTCTCAGAAACCCAGGACCCATCAGCGTTTATTTACTTGAATACACATTTGCCCCTTAGCAAAACAAACAGGCATATCAATGGTAAAGTTTGGTAAACAATAAAAGTATTATCATGTTAGGAGCTTGCTTTCAGCCATTTTTTCCACAGCAGGGTAAGAAATGCTGATTTTCTGCCATGCTGAATATCAAAGTCCATTCGCCTTCTGTGGGACTTCTTGCATTGATATTTTTCCTACTGTTGGTCTTTGCCCCAACATTTCCCCCTTTTTGTTTTCTTAATTAATTTAGAAAGGTGTATGCCATTTGCTGGGTTCAGATCCTTTTAAGACTTTTCATTCTGCATCTTCAGACTGGAAGCAAACATAGAAGAACCAGAAATAAAGACAATAATGGTTATTCTAAAAAGGAAATGTAAGGAGATTCGGTGACAAGGATTGAGTTCTTTCATGTCCCTTTAAATATTATTGTCAGGTATTTAAGGAATTCGTTCATAGTAGGCTTCTTTTGGGGCCATTAGTTTTTTATGGATCCCTTTCCCAGGCACTGTTAGCTTGTGACATGACAGCAATGATATTCAAGTTTTGGATGGTGGACAAATGGTGAGAAATGACACTGCAGGTCTGATCTCTTTTGGCTTTGTCATGGGCAAACTGCCCCAATGCACAGCTGATGAGTGCTAGCATGGCAAGGTATCTTCACCATCCCCCATCTCTGGATGTTTCTCCTCTGTCTCCTCAGTGTGCTGCTTGGGGCCACTGCTATCTGTGATTGGAGTAGTCTGGTCAGTTCCCCTCTCAGATTCATGTTGCAGGAACCACACAGGCTTGGAGGAGTTTTCTGGAAATACACAAGTATATCCTCGGCCAAAGGTTGATAAATGAACCCTTCTATAAACAAGACTCTGGATCTTTCCATTTAACCAGACCATTTTCCTTTAGCTTACTCTTTCACCAGTGTCTTTCCATGGGTGTCTTGCCATCAGCATTACAAGGGAAAAATTTAAAGTAATTAAGGCTTGGTGTAGTCTACTTACAGGAGATTTCTTCACTATTCCCCCACTTTTGTTTCTCAAGTTGGGATTTAGAGGCCCTTGTAGCAGATATAACATGCAAGGAGGACATTCCTTGATAATCTGTTTTGCCTGCTGTACAATATTTTGGCAGGCTGATGTAAATAAAAGCTGATGAGATTCTGTGGCCTGTTTAATAAAATAACTAATTGATGGGCGTATGCATTTCCTTTTGTTAATGGACCAGAACTCGTTCAAATAGTATAGATTGACTTTGGTCACCGAGTCATTTAAATTGAGGAGTTGCAGTTCTGTTTACTAGGCTGGCAGCATAGGCAGATCAGAGATAACATTAAGAGGCTTTGGAAATCCTGCAAGTCAGCCTTGATAGTTCCTAATTTGATTCTTTGCACAGAAGTATGACTGGTCTGAATGACTTGGTCTGAATTCATTGCATTGTAATCACCTTTACCATGAGATGAACTATCAGTAAACACAGTGAATGCCCCAGGAATAGGTTTTTGCCTAATAGAACTAAGTTCCCCTGAATATTCATTTATTTTGATTTGCTAATTTAAATCAGTCTAAAATAAGGCTTATTTCCTAACTTCCTTTGTCATTGGGTGGGGACAGTAAATGACACTAATAGGGTTTCTGCTATCAGTGTTTGACTATATTGACATAAGCTTTGTTTAAGGAGGCAAAATGCAAATTGTTCACTTTTCTTTTTGAGGCTTAATCGATTTCTTTTTAATTACAGTTTTCTGGATATTTGAAGGGAATCTCCTTCTGTTTTTTCTTCCAGAGTAATTTGTAGGCCACAATTAGGGAGTTTCTTGTAAAAGCCTTTTTCTTTCTTTTAAATAGAGCTACAAAATTGGTTCCTTTTCAGAGATACCAATAAGAGAGAGGTATGCTGGCCAATACTGCAATGCATACAGATTAAGTAAAAGTATCTCTCTTTTTTTTTATGGTGTCTTATTAATGGTGAGATTTAATGCTTGAATAGTAACTTTTTGTTTACCTTGTAAATAGTAGCAGACGAGATTTAAAAATTTCTCCTTTTTATTAAGCATAAAATCTACTTTTAAACAGCATTCTTTTGGCCAGTGCTCATTTGCATAGGTAGAGAAATTTTACTCTGGACTGCGTTAGATCCAATTGCTAATAAAATATCTGCTTCTCATATAAACTGAGTTTACATGAGACCTTGATTATATTGTAAGAAGCTAATTTATTAAGTGAATAAGTATGCATCTTTATTGAGAAAGCAAAGTAAGTAAACTTATACATTTGACCTCTGAAGTACAGATGTTGCACTACCCCCTGGCCTATCTAAAGATCAGGCTATCAGGGCTCCCATCTTAAAATTCTGCTGCTGAATAATCCGATGTTGCTTAAGAAGTATTCAGCAACCTTGTCCTGCCCTCCCTTAGAGGTTGAAACTTTTATAACATTTAAAATCCTATCTAATAAAAGAGAAACATGGTAATTAGCTGTACATCCGCTACCCTCCCCATTGGCTAATCAGTGAGATATGCAAATTAACTTCCAGCCAAGATGGCGGCCAGCAGCCAGGCAGCTTCAAGCGAACATGGGGCTTGCTTGCTTCAGTGACGGAGGACTCCAATGTTCCCTGCCTGCAGCTGCCGCCCTCTGAGCTTGCAGTTTGAAACATTGTAACAAATATAGAAGCTAAACAAAACCCCAGTAACCTGCTTTCAGCCAGCCAGGATCTGGGAGCTGGAGTTGAAACAATGTATGGATTATAGAACCCAAACAAACCAGATACTTGCTTTCAGCAGCCGAGTCCTAAGAGTTGGAGCCAGCCTCAGAGCTGAAGCGAGCACAGAATTAAAAAAAAAAAAAGAAAAAGAAAAAAAGATGCGGTTGGGAACTTCAGTCACCCGCCAGACTGAAAACAGCCCACAGCTCCTCACCCAGACTGGCCAGGCACCCCTGTGGGGACCCCCACCGTGATCCAGGACACCCTTCAGGTCAAACCAGCTGGCCCCAACCCATGCACCAGGCCTCTATCCTATATAGTAAAATGGTAATATGCCTCCCCGCACCAGGATCAGCATGACAGGGGCCAGCGCCCAAACCCCCTGATCGCCCTGTGGCTCTGTGTGTGACAGGAGGCAGGGCCACAGCCTCCCTATCTGCCTGCTCTGTTCATGACAGAGGAAGATGCCCCAACCACCAGATCAGCCCTGCTATGTGCCTGATAGGGGGGAGCTCCCCAAACCCCTGATCACCCTGCGACTCTGTGTGTGACAGGGTGTGGCACCCCAACCCCCCTCATCAGCCCTGCCCTGAGTGTGACAGTGGCAGTGCCCCAACCTCATGATCCACCCTGCTCTGTGTGTGACAGGGGGCGGTGCACCAACTCTCCTATCGGCCCTGCTCTGTGTGTGACAGGGTATGGAACCCCAACCCCATAATGGGCCCTGCTCTGTGCATGATGGGGGACAGCACCCCAACCCCCTGATCGGCCCTGCTTTGTGCGTGACGGGGGTGGCACCACAACCTCCCTATAAACCCTGCCTTGATTGTGACAGGGGGCGGTGCCCCAACCCCCTAATCAGCCCTACCCTGTGCGTGACTAGGAGTGGCATCCCAACCTCCTGATCTGCCCTGCTGTGTGCAAGACAGGGGGCGGCACCCCAACTCCCCAATTGGCCCTGCTCTGAGCCCGACCCGAGGCTGCACCTAGGGATTATGCATGCCCTCTGCCACCCGGGAGCAGGCCTAAGCCAGCAGGTCATTATCTCCCAAGAGGTCACAGACTACGAGAGGGCACTGGCAAAGCTGAGAGACCCCCTTCCCACCCTGAGTGCACAAATTTTTGTGCACCGGGCCTCTAGTATATGTATAGAAAGAGAACACAGTTATTAATTTTTATTTCATGAAGCTTCAAGTGATTGCAAGTATATTAGAACGGCATAATTTGGTCTAAAAATATTTTTCTTCCTTAAATATTTCTTTTAAGAAGAGAGTAAACCCATGAATTATTCCAGGGCACTTAAAATGTTTCAAAGCTCTCTCTTGGTTAAAGTCTTGAAATTTAACATGGAAAGACTATCACAAGTATGTGTAACCCAAAGATTACATTATACATTTGTTGTAATTATTCTAAAATAGATCAATTAAATTTAAACTAGATTTTATATTAACAATTTGGTTCAGACCATAGAATGAATCCTCTTTTTTAATCAATCCAATAAAATATTATATCCTAGGTTGAAATGTTACCACACATAGTACACATAAGGACTACAATATATTTTGTACTACTAAATTTTTCCAGATGAATCACAAGAATTATTTTTCTGAATAATGAATTTCTAAACTTTATGCATTTTATCATTACAACCATATAATTTCTCCCAATTTAATTTGAACTTTTAACTCTTGGAAGCCTTAAATTTTAGATGGCAAGTTGAATACTTAGTATTTCTTAGATTAGTAATACCTTCACATTTTATGGATATATTTCAAATAAAATTAACAAGGACTTATATAATTGATAGATTCAAATCTGTCCTTTCGGTTTTTCATTTGAGGCAAAATCAGATTAATATTTCAGTATTTTGTTATTTCAAAACATTTAGAGATTTTATAAGTTTTATTACTTAATGTAACGAACTCCAAATTTTTAAGTTACCAAAGACTTTGGAAAAGTATGTTTAGACATATGAGGTTGCCGAAGAAGTAGGGGGAGAAGGGAAGCAGGCCTGTAGCCATTTGAATTTTAAAACCACCACATTTTTCCTTAAGAGATAACATATAAGGTTGCTCTGCCAGGTTCTCCACTTTTACAGGGAGAAGATCCACTGGCCTTTTCCTCCAACAGAGAGTGCAGTCAGCCCTCTCCTGAGTGACTGGACCCTCACCATCAATACATTTATTTATAATTATTACTGAAAAGCTTCGCCACAAAGCCTTCGTTTTAGTTATATCTTTCTGTTTAACTTTTAACAATTTTGAGATTCCAAAGCCAGTTATCACCATCTAAGGTGTTTTACTTTGGCAAATTTTGCAGCAGAGAAAACTTACTGGCTTTCATTGGCTTTAATGTTAACCTTGGAATATGGTCCATTATTATTTAAGAACTGTCCCTTATTATGGAAATACTAACCTTATTGCCTAATCACAGCCTGTATATTTCCCTTGTGTCATTTTCACCATCTCATAAAGAAAAACAGTCTTGGGTTTGTACTGTAGCATCTGTAAAGAGATCGGAGTCAGTCCAAGAGGCCACCCAAAATTGGGTGGGGTGTGACTTCTCTTAAGCTAGTGTTATTCTCTTCACTGGTACAGAAACCCCAAAGATATCCCTTAAATTGTGAAGAATGTCTCATCTATCCAAATTTCAAATGATGGACAGGGAAATAAATTGAGACTTTTAATAACACTCTTGTGGGTGGGCACACATTTTACAGGATCACCAAAAGACTAGTAATTAATGGGTTGGGAGGTGTTTTAGATATTTAGTAATGGCCTGTCCATCTACTGTTTCCTTTCTAATTAAATTATTTGAAGGCATGCTTAATAGACTAACAATAAACAACAAAGACAGATTGATAATAATCAACAGACAAGCGCCCATCACATAGGGACAAGACTTAATAAATCAGAGAAGTTTTCATGGATCTTATCCTATTCTGCTCTTCATGGCATTGACTGTCCTCTAAAGTTATTTTAGCTAAAATCTGCCCGTCCCAAGGTGTCATATGGTAATTTTCAGAGAAAACATTAAAGAGTCCTTTTGTAAAATGACAGTGAACCCCATTTTCTCTAGCTGCTGAGCCTTTCCAAACTAGAGGTGGAGGACCCAGGGCATTAGGTATTACAGACTTTTGGTCCCCAATACGAATTAGGCATAATGCAGTTCGAGCAAGAGCCCACATAGTTCAAGATGACAAGGTTCCTTTTTTTCCTTGAGCCTGAGTTAAGAGGGTACCTTTTGATATTTTAATGTCTTTATCCTTGAGCATACAAGCTAAACATTTACAATTATATTTTTGCCTTTTACAGAAATGTTTCCCATTATAGCCTGGCTGAAATAAAAGATGTTTCTGCCCACTTTATGTTTCCCAACTCCCGAAGCTGGCATGGGATTTGTGCACAGAGAATTTTCCCCACCTTTTCAATGCACTTCCCAGCTTTCTAGTGAAATTTCTTCATTTTTCACTCTGGTGAAATTTCTTCTCCAGATGTCCCACATTTGGGTGCCAGAATACTGCAATCTTTTGCAGCAAGGATTCAGGATCTGGAAAAGGAGCTGCACACAAATGAATACATTAGACAACAAATATAAATTTAGAAGGCATGGCAGGGCCAGGCAGAGACCTTTCTCACTAGTGGAGAGGCTCTCTGAAACCCAGCACCCATCAGCTTTTATTTACTTGGCTTTAGGTTTCTCATATATGCCCTTCAGCAAAGCAAAAAGTGATATCAGCAGTAAAGTCAAAAACAAAAGGGTTATTGTTAAACAATAAAAGGGTTATCAGGTTAGGAGGTTACCTTCAGTCATTTTGCTAACAGCAGGGTAATATAACGCTGATTTTCAGCCCTGCTGAATATCAAAGTTCATTAGCCCTCTATGGGAAATATATATACAAATACATATACATATACATATACATATACATATACATATACATATACATATACGTATGTGAGTGTATATATACACATATATACATGTATATGTATATGTATGTATGTGTGTATATACACATATACATGTGTGTATATACATATATATACATATACATATGTTTATACATATATATATATATATATAAATTACATTACACATAAACTACTGTTGGTCTTTGCCTCCTGCACCTTCCTCTGAGGTTTGACAGTCTGATCGATGTTTCTTTGTGTCTGGATGTCTTTTGCTCATCAGTTAATGTTGTTCATTACATTCCACAAATGAGAGAGATAATGTAATATTTATCTTTCTCTGACTGGCTTATTGTGCTTAGCATAATGCTCTCCAAGTCCATCTGTGCTGTTGCAAATTAAAAGAGTTCATTCTTTGTTACAGCAGTAGAGTTTTCCATTGTATAGATGTTCCACAGTTTTTTAATCCGTGCATCTGCTAATGGGCACTTAGACTGTTTCCAAATCTTACTATTGTAAATTGGGCTGGTATGAACATACGGTTGCATATATCTGTCCTGATTGATGTTTCTCATTTCTTGGGATATATATACCTAGAAGAGAGAGTACTGAATCAAATGGGAGCTCCATTTTTAATTTTTGAGAAAACTCTCTATGGTTTTCCACAATGGTTACAGCAGTCTGCATTCCCACCAGCAGTGCACAAGCGTTTTTTTCTCTGCATCCTCTCCAGCACTTGTGGGTTTTAATTTTTTATTTTTTCATAACAGTGATAAAAGTCTGCTACTATGACTATCCTGTTTTCAGGCTCTCCATTAAAGTCCTCTAGAAGTTTCTTTGTTTGTTTATTGTTTGTTTGTTTGATTGTTTGTTTTAGATATATATTGAGGTGCTCCTATGTTGGTTGGGTGAATATATGTTTACTAGGGTTACATTGTCTTGTTGGTTGGTCCCTTTAGTATAATGCAGTGACGTTTCTGTCTCTTGTGATGGTCTTTATTTTAAAGTCTATTTTGTCTGATATGCGTATTGCTACTTCAGCCTTTTTTTTGTTTTCCATTTGCATGGAAATTTTTCCCATTCCTTCACTCCCATTGTGTGTGTGTCCTTTGTTTTCAGGTGGCACTCCTGTAGAAAGCATATACCTGCATCAGGTTCTTGTATCCATTTTGCTACAGAAGGCTTTTGATTGGAGCATTTACCTGTTTATATTTAGAGTTATCATTGATAGGTGTTTATTTCTGTCCATTTCCTTTCTGTATGGCTTAGTTTCTGTCTCCGTTTCTCCTCCTCATTACAGCAATCCCTTTGGCATTTGTCGTAATGCTGGCTTAGTGAGGATTTACTCCGTTAGCCTTTTCTGTGTATGAAGCTCTGTATTTTGAATGAAAGAATTGCCAGAATATTAATCTTGTTCTCAATCCCTTCTAGCCTGTAGAGTTTCTGATGGGAGATCAGGAGTCAGCCTTATGGGAACTCCTTCGTAGCTAACAGTTTTCTTTTCTCTTGCTGCCTTGAAGATTCTCTCTTTGTCTTTAATTATTGGCATTTTAATTATGATGTGTCTGGGCATGGGTTTGTTTGGGTCCTTCTAATTTGGGGTTCTTTTTGGCTCTTGATCTTGTGTGGGATTTACCTTTACCAGGTTACGAATGTGTTCTCTGATTTTTTCTTCAAAAATTTCTCTATGCCTTTCTCCCCTCTTGCCTCGTTTGGCACACTCGCTATTCTAATACTGTTATGTAAGTGGTCCTCCTGTTTGTTTGGGTTATTTTTTTAAATCTTATTTTTTTCTCTCTTTTTTTATTGGGTGATATTTTTAACTCTGTTTTAAATCAGTGATTAGATCCTCGGCTTTGCCTAATATCTGCCTATTCCTTCCAATGTGTTCGTTATTTGTGTTATGTCATTTTATATCTAGGACTGTTCTTCTTTTCATAGTCACTATATATTTTTTCATGCTGTTGAGCTCTTTTTCCTTCATAACTCTGGAGTCAGATTCAGATAAATGTCTTCTCTGTGCTTCATCTATCTCTATATCTGGAGAATTCTCTAGTTCTCTCATTTGGGGGTTGTTTCTTTGTTTCCTCTTTCTGGCTTTCTGTTTGGATTTGTGATGACGAGTTAGGTAGATCCTCTATTCCTCTCAGTCTCTAGTGCAGGACACTGTTATAGGATGTTTCTGACTAATTAGGTCAGGCAAAGACTGAAAGCCTCCAGAGACCTCCTCTGTCCATAGACTGAGAGCATTCCAACTTGACTTGCCTCCAAGGCAATGGTCCTCAGGTGTGGTAAGAGTTTGTTTCAACAGGGTGGGGCAGTTGCCTCTGCCTGGAGGTTAATTGTTATTTATAATCTCTTAAGTGTCCTTAGGGCAAGGTGTTTCCCAGTAGTGTGTGTTAATTGTCTCCCCTCCAGGAAAGGCAAATGTCTGTGTGGGAAAGATTTTCTCTGCTGCATGAGGCAATGACTCCTCCCAGGAAACTTGAAGTGTCTGACTTCTGAGCTGGAACCCTTGACTCCCCAGTTCTGGCTTTTGCCCTCACAGCTCCAGTCCACTTCACCCTCCCTCTGCCAGGGCACAAGGTGTGTGACTACACACGGAAATTTGTGGGTTGCCCCTTAAAGTGGATGCCTGAATTTCTAGCTGTCTCACCCTGGCAGACAGTGCCCTGCTGCTATTCACATCCACAGGTTATATGGGTACCCTCCTCAGTTCTGGTGCTCTCTGCTAGGAGGCCCAGCTTGGGGATTAGACCCAGAGTTCTCATTTGTAGTCCTCCACAGCTGAGATATCCCTCCGGGACTTCAGTTGCTGTCTGTGGGTGTCAGGCCAGCCCCTTCAAGCCTCCTCTCCTCCTACCAGGGTCTTAGTGGTCTCCATCTTTGGTCCTCCGGTATCAGGGTTCTCTCCTATGAGTGTTCTATTGATTATTCAGGAAGTTTTTCTGTATTTTAGTTGGAATATCAGTTTGTTCCTGGGAGCATGTCCCTGCAGCATCCACTTATTCTGCCACCATTCTTTTAAATATATTTTTATTTACCTCAGAGAGGAAAGGAGAGCGAGTGAGAGAAACATGTGATGAGAGAGAATCATTGGTCAGGCCCCTCCTGCATGCCCCAGACTGGAGATTGAGCCCACACCCAGGCAAGTGCCCTTGACTTGAATCGAAACTGGGACTCTTCAGTCTGAAGGCCGGTGATCTGTCCACTGTTCCAAACTGGCTATGGCTCTGCCACCATTTTTAATCCTCTTCAGAATTCCTCTTCATTATAAAGTCCCTGCTAACATTCTTGTCCAATAAGCTTCTCTGTCATGTGGTTTCAGGATGGAGTTGTGCATGAAGGCCCTAATGTCCTGTGTGCACACATTCTGAACAATAGCACTGTCAGGAATGTGCATTGAGGCATGCTCAATAGGCATATAGTAACTGAAACTTGTCATGTCTCTTACTGTTTCTGTCTCTGTTTGGATCATGATGGAGCCTAACTAAGGCTCTTGTTTCAAATAGGGTGTTGAAGGATACACTCTTGATTTCAACCCATGTTCTTCTGAGGAAACTTTGGAAATGGTCCCCTACTCTAACATGTATTAGGCCATTCAATGATAAGGCCAGATCTTTTTATACGGATAAGGCTTTTATTGATTGATTTTTTTGATTTATTTATTGCTTAAAATATTACAAAGGGTATTACAGATGTCTCCTTTTTTTTTCCCTTGACCTCCCCAGCTCCCCCTACACCCCAGATTTTATTTCTTATTGAATGAAAATTCTAAGAACCACATAAATATATAAAGATATACTTTGTGCTTCCAACAATCATATACTTAATGAGGAAATACGAAGACCAAATAACTACATCTTAATCAATAGAATATATGTACAGTGGGTCCTCATGTTACATTTGCGATCTATTCCTACAGTACTTCAAAATGATTTTTGCCGTAAGTCAGAACCCCCCTATGTACACATGTACATCATTCACATGGAGCATACATAAATAGCAGTAATGAGGTGAAACAGTAAAAAAAAAAAAAAAAAAAAAAAAAAAAAAAAAATTAAAAGAAACATAACAATTCCTGACCTTTACTTGTGCTAAATCCTATCCAAAATAGACAAACAGGCTAATTGACATTACCTTCCATTACCTTCCATGCTACAACTCCCATTGACTAATCAGCATGATATGCAATTTAGCGCCAACGAAAATGGCGGTTAATTTGCATAAGTAGGTGCCTGATGGATATAGGCTATCGGGGCCTGCAATCAGAGCTTAGAGGTCCCCTGCCCAGGCCTGATGCCTTGGTCAGAAGCATTAGGCCTGGACAAGGGCGGAGCTGGGATGGTGGGTAACAGGGGGGTGAGCCAGCAATGGTGGGGAGCTGGGTTTCCTCTGCCCAGGCATAAGGTCTTGGTCAGAGGCATTAGGCCTAGTCAGGGGCGGAGCCAGTAATCGCAGGGGACTGTTGGTCCCCTGCTCGGTTCTAATGCCTTTGCCAGAGGCTTTAGGCTGTGCAGGGGAAGAGCCTGAGAATGTGGGGAGCTGGGGCTGAGTGGATGATTGAGGGAGCTGATGGTCCCTTGCCCAGTGCTAATGACTCGGCCAGAGGTGTTAGGCCTGGGCAGGGACCAATCCGGCAACTGGTGTCAACTATAGTGGAAACACCTTTTCTGACTGCTCATTGGCTAACCTCCCTCTATGCCACTGGTAATATTCTTAGTAAGTTGGGTAATAAGAATCTATATAGTTGATCTAGGGTTTTTTACCACACTCCTGAAGAAAAAAAGGAAGGTCTTCAGCTGGAGGGTTAAGAAATGTCATGTTCTGTCCTAGCTGGTTTTGCTGAGTGGATAATGCCTAGGCCTGCCCACTGCTGGGTCTTGGTTCAATTCTGGCTAAGTGCATGTACCTAGGTTGCAGGCTCCTCTGTGGCCTGGGCCCAGGTCAGGGCTCATGCAGGCGGCAACCAATCAAAGTGTTCCTCTCACTTTGATGTTTCTCTCTGACTTTCCCTTTCTCTTCCACATTCTCAAAAAATCAATGGAAACATATATTCAGGTGAGGAGGAAGGAAGGAAGGAAGGAAGGAAGGAAGGAAGGAAGGAAGGAAGGAAGGAAGGAAGAAAGGAAGGAAGGAAGGAAGGGAGGGTGGGAGGGAGGGAGGGAGGAATGGAGGGAGGGAAGGAGGAAAGGAGGAAGGAAAAAGGAAGGAAGGAAGGAAGCAAGGAAGAAAGGAAGGAAGGAAGGAATAAGGAAGGGAGGAAGGAAGGAAGGAAGGAAGAAAGGAAGGAAGGAAGGAAGGAAAGAAGGAAGGAAGGGAGGAAGGGAGTGAGGGAGGGAGGAAGGGAGGAAGGAAAAACGAAGGAAGGAAGGAAGGCAAGGAAGAAAGGAAGGAAGGAAGGAATAAGGAAGGGAGGAAGGGAGTGAGGGAGGGAGGAAGGGAGGAAGGAAAAACGAAGGAAGGAAGGAAGGCAAGATGGAAGGAAGGGAAATGAAATGTCATATCCTATGAAAGACACATCTTGAAAATGCCTAAAGAAAGTTGTCATTTTTTTTATAGTATAGGACTGACGTTCCTGTTGATGAAAACACCTTGGTGGCTGTGGTGACTGGCAGTGGCTGCAACAGTGGGGTGATGGGGCTGGTGCCTTCCCCTGATCAGCCCCGTCTCCTCCCACAAAGGGAGACCAGACTGTGGCTTAGGCCCGCTCCCCAAGAGAAGCAGGGAGCAGGGAGTGGGACATCCCCTGAGGGCTCCCAGTATGTAATAGGGGCAAGCTGGGCTGAGGGACCCCCTCCACTGCAGAAATTTTTGTGTACCGGTCCTCTAGTAAACAATAAAAAAAAACCCATGATGCACATATGTAAATACGTCAAAATGACGGAATTTTTTAAAAATAAATCATTGGAGGATGGCAATGTAACCACAAAACGATGTACTTCCATCCAATGTAACCCGAGGACTGTCTGCATTTTCTCAACAGGCTGAAAAGTGATCAATGTGGGTTCAGAGGGTGTTTTTAATGAAAACAAGGGTGGAAAGGCAGACTTGAAAGAGTGCGGCATTGCAAGTTCGAAATCAGAGCGTGCACACAGTTGTGAAGAAATAAGGTAAAGGTGACTTATTCATATTAGTAAGGAGATGTTGTCAAGTCTAACATTGAGACCTTCACTATAAATTATGTTGGAAAATGGAAAGTATTGAGAGCATCAGTGTAGTTAAGAAGAATATGCCTCTGCACTTGAATATAGACAAGCAGCCTGCCCATTTCAATTTTGGATGAGCTCGTGAGCAAATACAATTAGTGAAAGACTCATTTAGGGGCATTCGTGGAAAGAATTAGCACTGAAACATAGTACTGTTTGTGGGAGATGTAATATTTCTCATATTTGAAGGCGATTCAGTGCTCTTCATATGAGCTGCCAACACCACCACTGTGCTGGCCCCCATCAGCCTGGCTTATGACTGAACAGAGCTCCCCCTGTGGGAGTGCACTGACAACCAGTGGGCAGCTCTTGCATTGAGCATCTTCTCTCTGGTGGTCAGTGTGTGTCATAGTGACCAGTCATTTCCAGTCGTTCTGCTGTTAGGGTCAATTTGCCAACTACCCTTTTATTATATAGGACAGAGGCGTACTGCACCAGTAGGGGCTGGCTGGTTGGCCCTGAAGTGTGACCCGTATCAGGGTGGGGATCCTGCTGGTATGCCTGGCCAACCTGGGCGATGGGCTGAGAGCCTTTTTTAGGCTTCCCAAAGCCCCTTGGTGATGAAGCTCCCAGTCTCTCCTTTTTTTTTTTATTTTTTGTGGGATTTATTTATTTTTTGGAGGGGTGGTTTATAATTGAAATTTTGTAGCATTCGTCGGAGCCCAGGGCCAGTCAGACAGGTGGGAAGATTTGCATTCCC
Organism: Myotis yumanensis; assembly: GCF_028538775.1. Taxonomy (NCBI): domain Eukaryota; kingdom Metazoa; phylum Chordata; class Mammalia; order Chiroptera; family Vespertilionidae; genus Myotis; species Myotis yumanensis. The sequence continues at coordinate 679,763 of NW_027223775.1, forward strand.
ATTGCTGGGGGGAACCCAAGCCTCCTATTCACTGCAGGTCTTTGGCCACCGCCATCTTAGATGGGTTAATTTGTATACTTGCTCCAGATTGGCAAGTGGGTGTTCCTTGTGGGTGTAGCGGAGTGATGGAATGATGGTTGATTTGCATCTTTCTCTTTTATTGGTGTAGACTAGAGGCCTGGTGCACAAAAATGTATGCACTCTGAGGGGGTCCCTCAGCCAGGCCTGTGCTGTCTCACGGTCTGGGACACCTCGGAGGATATCCACCTACTGGCTTAGTCTCGCTTCCCAGGGGACCAGGCCTAAGCTAGCAGTCAGATATTCTTAGCGCAGCTGAGGAGGCATGAGAGGCTCCAACCACCACCGCTGTGCTGGCAGCCATCAGCCAGGCTCGTGGCTGAGAAACAATCCCTCTGTGGGAGCACACTGATCACCGGGGGTAGCTCCTGCATTGAGCGTCTGCCCTCTGGTGGACAGTATGTGCCATAGTGACCAGTCATTCCAGAAATTCTGCTGTTAGGGTCAATTTGCATATTCCCCTTTTAGTATATAGGGTAGAGGCCTGGTGCATGGGTGGGGGCCGCCTGGTATGCCTTGAACGTTGTCCTGGATTAGGGTGGGGGTCCCACTCGTATGCCTGGCCAGTGTGGGTGTGGGCCTGAGAGCCATTTTCAGGATGGCCATTCCTCCCGGCTTGCCAGGCTCCCAGACTCTCCTTGAGTGGAGGCCAGCGCCAGCTGGAAGCAGAGGTTTGGGATTTATTTACCTTCTATAAGTGAAAAGTTGTAGCCTTGACCAGAGCCCACAGCCAGTCAGGGCAGATGGGAAGCTTGGCTTCCTCCATCGCCAGGGGCAACCCAAGCCTCCTGCTCTTTCCAGCTCTGTGGCCACTGACATCTTTGTGAAAGAGCGATGGCTAATTTGCATTTTTATTGGATAGGCTATATAGATATACCCAAGTGCACAACAAGAGCACAGGGCTTTTCCTCTCTCCAAAATGTTTTTGCAAGTACACAATGAAATGTTCTTAGGTAAGTGAGAAAGTTGATTTTGAAATTGAATGGGCATAACTGGGCATATTATGGACTTCTGGGAGCTATTGAAAGTGTTTTAACCGAGATGCTAATAATTCAATACTTGCATAATGAAGGAATTATTAGTTCATAGGTGAAAGTGCATGGAGAGTGGGTGTAGCAGGTTGATTAAGAAGATTTTAGTAATGTCGACAAGAGAGTGGGAGAAAGACAGTGCAAAGTAGAGAAAGAGAAAAGTTGACAAATGCTTGTCAAGATATAGGAAGGCACTGATAAATATGTATGGGGACACCATGGAAATTGCTTGCATTTTGTTCAGAAGTGGACAGGTTTTTCCCACCTATGGTAATTTAAGAAATTAAGGAAGATGTACAGGGAGGACAAGATGGCAAAAGATAATACATTCCAGAATAACAATCTATGGTGCATTTAACCTTGAGCCTACTGGAGTCTTAGAGGAAACGTAAACATTTTCATTGAGAGAGGAAATAAAGTGGTGCTTTGAATAGTTGCTTTTTCCTTAAAACATTGATCTCCATTGTGATATCCTCACGTAAGTATTTGTCATTTACAGAACCGCTGTCACGTGTGAGAGAGAATTATAGAGGCATTCCTTGCAAAGAGCCAATCCCTTCCAGGAGAAAGTGCCATTTGTCTCCAAGAGATGATGATGGCACTACTACTTATCGGTAACTGACAACAAAACGTAAGGACACCTAATGTGTACTAGGCACTGTTGTTGGTGAGGTGAAACTCTTCTATCATAACACTAAATATTTTCCATTGACCAACTAAGTAGCATGCAGTATATTCAGAGTCTTAATTTCCATTATTTTCAACAACAGCCAGACCTTGTCACTTTTCTGTTCCTTGTGCACAGCATTCCAGTTGTTCTAAATCCCTGACATTGCCTGATATTTTCATCTTCAAACATTGGAACCTACTTAGGAATAAAGTATCTCATTTTGGTTGATTGGCACTTCCCTAATGACCCATCTTTTCATGAGCTTGTTAGCTGTTTGTGTCTTCTTTGGAGAAATGTCTCTTGAAGCCTTCTGCCCATTTGCATTTTGCTATCTGTGTAGTCAGAGTGTGTCCCTATTCTGTATCTTAGAAGGTGATTTCAAAATACTTCTGCTTCATTTCCTTCAGTTATTCCAGCAGAGATGATCCAGGTTCCCGGGTCAGGAAGCAGTATGGCCCACCATCTAGGGAGATGTACACCGTGACCCATGGCCTTTCAGGTCCTGGAGATGAGCACTCCTGTAGGAGACACAGGTGTTTAAAAGCCTTCTCTCTTTTTATACAGTTGCACACTGAAATTGTTAACATGGACATAGTTAATACTGTGTTTTTTAATGTAGTGATTTGATGGCTGTGGCAGCAGTCCTGGTAGATGTTATTCTGAATATCAAACTGGAGGCCCTTACAGAGGTTCACATGAGAGCTATTGTAAGTGTCCAGGTAGACTGTGTGTAAGTGACAGGATTGGATTTAAAGGCCGCCTTGTGATTTACTCTACTTTTACTTCCATTTGCCACAGGGAGGGCTATATGCACTATGGGTTTTGTATTATCTTGGAGGTCTTGTTTTCTTTCCTTAGTAGCTCATGTGGAACAGTACAATTCTTTCAGGGTTGAAGGTCACACTCATTTATTGTCTTTATTAAAGAAACAAAGTACAAATTTTCTTTTTCTTTTTCTTTTGTTTTCTTACCGGAGGATATATATCATTGATCTCGGGAGAGTGGTACGGAGGGAGTTGGGCTGAGAGAGCTCTACATCAATGTGAGAGAGATACTTTGTTTGGTTTCTTCATGTACAATCCCCATCCAGGGACAGGAAGGGACCCTGAAAACCAGGGTCATGCCCTTGACCTGGAATCAAACCCGGTATCCTTCAGTGCAAAGTCTGGTGCTCAACACACTTAGGCACACCAGCTAGGGGGTTATTTTAACTTTTTTCTTTTTTACAGAAGGAGAATTTGACAGTGTGAAGCATAGAAATAATATGAGTGTCAGAATTTCAGCCTGTTTCCAGAAAATGTGCCTTCACAAATGTTCATAATCCATTATTTCTGTCACAACATTATTCTTCAGCTGTATTTTAGATAAATGTAAGCTCCCTTGCCAGCCTCAGAATTACTGACATATTTTTAGCCCAGGTGTATAAAAGCATAGGTTTTCCAACTATTTAAGACTTTACTAGGGTCATATCATACTGACTTAAAATTATTTGTTAAAATGTTAAAGTATTGTTATTTGGTCACTGACTTTATAGGAGGCTCAGGTGGAGCATCACCAACATGAGGGCACCTCGGACTTATGGTGGAAGGAATCCGTGTGATGATTATTACAGCCTCAGACGAGATGGATATGATGGAGGGGGCATAGCAATTACTGCAACAGCTGATGGGACTCCTCTGTAAGTGGTCCTTAGCATGATGTTGGTGGCGATCATAGGATTCACCATCTACGGCAGAGACAGTGAATCCTGCAGTACAGTAGCTAAACTATTGGGCTCCTCTGGAGGAGTCATAGGGGAAGCCCCTGTGACAAAGCTAGTATACACAGAAATAAAAAAACATAATGCTAAGTTATGGTTTACATTTAATTTGTAAAGAAATTGTCTTCTGTTATTGAAGGATGACTAAAAGCAAATGGTGGGATTGGGGAAGAAGGAAGAATTATCGTTCCCTTTATGAAATTTCTAGATAGAATGCAAAATTTGAATTATTCAAGGTTTTTTCATAAGTGTTCATTTAATTACAATATACTTAAATATTTAATTTGAACATTTGTAGTGTTAAAATTTTCAGAATAAAGTTTCCCACAAAATCAAATTTGTCTGATTTTACTGCAAACATACAAATCAAGGTGTTTGGATGGTGAGTTATATTCATGGCCCTGCATCATCCAATGTGTCCATGACCACACGTACATAAAGTCTTTGAAGTGAACTGCATACAAAATGAGGCAGTGTGTTTTTTCGTCATGGCATGCTGCACTGTTTTCGAGTTAGAGAGGGTAAACAAATTAGGTATCTCCTTGGAAAACCTAAATGGATAAAAAGATTGAAAAACCTCAGACAAGGCTGAAAAACAAGGGTTCCTCCAACTCTGTGGCCCACACTTTGCACCCTAAGATACTGATAAGGAGCAGGCCTATCCTACTGGCCCCAGGAGGAAGAGGAGACCTTAGGGAAATAGCTGATGAGGTGGGCAGCAATAGAACAACGTGGAATGGCAGCACAGCAGCCTAGGCCTTGGCATGAGGAAGATTGGCAGACACCTGTGGAAAGGAGTATAGGAAGAACATGTCATGCCAGCCCCTGTTGAGGGGCAGGTGGCAAGGCCTGAAGGTGCTTGGGCGGCCTAGAGGGAGAGTTCAGAGGAGTGGCTCAAGGAATCTGCTTTGACTCTGAGTGACAGTGGACATGCACACTCCCGCCTCCTGCCTAACCCCCCTCTGCCTGAACTGGAATTGCACTGCCCTTGTTGTGCAGGTGGTTCCTGTCTCACACCCACACCATGAGGACCTGGTGTCTCAGGCTATATCCCTCCCTGCATCCAGGTGTCCCTGTAAGAGAAAAGGAATGGCCCAGGAACCTGGCAGCACAGTGGGGGAGAGCCCAGGCAGCCCCTCCTCACCCATCATGTCCGCTCACTGGGGGCCATGGCCCTCTCATAGTACTTCAGGGGATGGAGCCACAGGTCCTTGCTGATGATCTGGTAGGGCAAACAGACCTGGGTCAGGAGACCACAGGGACCCGAATAGAAACCCAAGCAGCAGGCGGACATAGAAGGCTGTATGCTGGCTTGGCCAGTGACATCCCACCTCAGCAATCCTGCCAGATCCTGCCACCATGTGGTCAGAGATCCAGTAGAAGAAGCTGGGGCTGCTGTCCTGGTGCCCGTGGCTGTAGGCTTCTCGTTCACAATGCTGGTACCATTGAATGGGGGTGGCACGGGACTGCCTGTATCCTGCAGGAGAGGGGTATGTGACGCTGGGCACAGCGCCTTCCCACCCTGCCCACCACCAGGTGCAGCCCATGCAGGGAGCATCCTCTTACCTATGAGGGTGATGAGATACTCCTTCACAATCACATGGTTGCGGAAGTAGGGGTTGCTGGGGAAGTACAGGCTAATGGTGCAGCAACCTGAGGGATGCCTGACTTCCCTCACCTGCAGAAAAGTGGACCCAGGGAGTCAAGTCGCAGCCCAGGGCACCGCCTGTAGCTGTTTTCAGGGACAGGCCATTTCCCTACCTCCCCTCCAGCACTCTGTGGAGCAGGTGGCCTGACCTTCAAATCGATCATGTGGCCGAGCATGTTTTCATCTTGGACTCTGATCATGGTCGACAACTCTGGGTGGTTGACCATCTGCTTTGGGTCAAGGAGCCTGCACCCTGGGAGCTGGGCATGGACCAGCTAGAAAGTACACCCTGGCCTGGCCTCTCCTTCCCTTAAGGCCGCTCCTTCTCCATGAAAGGCAGAAAGGGGCACATCACCACTCTGTTTCCTGACAGACCCTGATGCCCACCAGATTGTTTTGTGCTGAGGACTTGGCAGGCTACACATCACACATTCCTTGCTTCTGAGTGAGGAATTGGACTACAGACCGCCTGAAGGGCAGCATTAGTTAGTCCTAGAAGAGCCAGTGCCACACAGCCCTGTCATTGGGCATCAGCCCCTGCTGTATGTGTGCCTCTGTGTTGAAGCTCTGCCCCTGGACCCCAGTTACCGCTTCTATGGGGCCTGTATAAGACAGAGGGTGTCTCCAGGACCCTGGGCCAGACTGGGAAAACCTGCATCGACCTTGTCCTCAATGATCTTTTCTATGGGAACCATCCCCGCTTACACTGTTCTCCTGCACTGTCCCATGCTCCTTGTGATCCTGCACCGCTACCCTCAAGGATACAGCTGTGAGCCAGAATCCAGGCATGCGGTGGATATTGAGGCTTCTCAGTTCAAAATAGGGCTTGAGCCTCTGCGGAGTCCTTTGCCTGAGCTGAGAGAAGGCCCTGCTGGCTTGCTCATTCATGAGCTCCACCTCCAATTGAAGTGCCTGGCACCTCCAGAGAGGACCAGGTTAACTTGGCCCCAGGCCCTGACTGGGCCTGCTCCTGGTGCACTGGTTCCTCTTCTTCTGGCTTTGCTTTGACCTCTGACTGAGGTTCCCAACTCTCTCACCTGTTCCACTGCCTCCATGGTGCCCTCCACCTCCACCTGCAGGACAAACTGTTCTCCTACAATTAATTGCTCCTCCATCCACCCCTCCTCCTGGTGGTCACTCCCTTGCAGGTCCCCAGTCACTTGTGCCTCCAGCCTCAGCTCCTCACTCACCACCTCCTCCTCCCTCCCCACCTGCAGATCTGGGAAAACCTCCTCCCCCGCCCAAGTGGCCTGCCATGGCACCACCTGCAGAAGGCCCTCTGTCCACAGGACAAAGTGAGCCTGTGCCTGCAACTCCTCCCCCAGGCCCTCCTTGTCTTCCCCTTGCTCCTCACTCTGGGTTCCCTGCTGCACCTCACTCTCCTCTCCCTGCACACACTACTCTGCAGCCACCCAGTCCTCCCCTGCCCCCCACTCAAGATCTAGCCAAACTTCCTGGCCTGCCTCCAACCTCAGCTCCAGGGTCTCAGCCTCCCTCACTTGCATGAAATCCTCCCTCTCCAGCCCTAAAACTTTCCTCCAAACCTTCTGTGCCCTTATGTCCTGGGCATCACCACCTTCATGCACCAACGTGAAGCTAAAATCCTCCTGGGCCATCCTGCTTGCCTGGTCCTGCCTGGTCCAAAGGCCCTGGGATCCACTCTGTGGCCCCAGCCGCCCTGCAGCTGAAGGCCCCCCAGCTGAACTGAGAGGAAGAGCAGGGCCCCAGGAGCCCTCAGTCTCCCAACACAGCCTGACTCTGGATGCCCCCTGGCACGGAGACCTGTGCTGTGAAGGAGCAGGCGGTGCAGAGCCTGCTGAGTCCAGGCAAGGCGCTTGCTCACTGGTGCATGCATCCAGGCCCTGGTGTGCCGAGTGTGTGCACACTGGGCTCACGCAAGGCGCTGGTCATGTGAACATGTGGTACAGAAGGCACCTGGCCAGGGCTATCCTGCTGTTTCTGAGTGGGCTCCTGAAAAGCCTCTTCCAATCATGGACAGGGCAGTGGGCAACTCCCTGTGCAGCCCCGCCCTTCGGTCACAACCCTGGTGTATGAACCTGGCCCCTGCAGCCCAAGGTTCCTGAGGAAGCCCACCCACTTTCACACACCAAAATCCTTCCCAAAACCTGAGTGTGAAAACTGGAATGGAGAAAGGCACGCCAGTCCCCCACCTTTAAAAAAGGCAAGTTTTGTTCATGTGATTGCCTCCTTTGGGAACTGGTTTCACGTTTCATTCTTGCTTAACAGGAAAATGAACATTGTTGTGTTGAGGTTTCCCCCCCCCTAGAATGTTCTGAGTGGCTTATGTGGTTGCCTGTGTACAAGGAAGGCTTTGGTCTACTGACATAGTTTTGACCTTTTCCCTTTCCCAAGTGCAACCCATGCAGGGTGCTGCCGTGCGCACCTGCCTCCATACACCCAGGCCTTAGCACCCTCCCTGGCGTGTAACTCCTCTCCTCTGACCCACAGCCATGCTCACTTCCTTGCAAGCCTGCCCCACACAGGGAGGGTGGCTCTACCTGTAAACATTCACACTCACAGGACAGGGCCAGGGCTTCTGTTGAGCAGTGCCTCCATCTTGAAAAGGTCAGCTGTCTTCTGACTGACCACGGCATGTCTATGTGAGTGACTGCCCAAGCCAAGGGAGTTGAGAGCCTAAGGGTCAGGATCTAAAGTCCGCCCCCTGCACTCCTGTAGTGTACAAGGTCCCTGTCCCCTGGGCAAACTATAATACGTGTCATCAGAAGTCAGCCATTCTTCCTTCCTCCTCCCAGACAACACCCTGAAAGAAGGGAACAGCCTCAGAAGGCCTTCCGAGGCCTGGTGTCTCCTCTTGTGTAGCCCTGCCTCTTTCCAGGCAGGCTGAAATGCAGCAGATGCTGCTTCCACAGCCCCTTGTGAGGTCTTTGCCCAATACTATTACAGTTCCCTCTACCAACAACACAAAGACAGCAACACCTTGCAAGCTTCTTTATGTTTCTTTCAGTGACACTCACGTTAGGTGGCATATGCTCTCTGACTCTTCCGCAGGCGATCCTTTTCTCCTCTTTTCCTCCTGTGTAAAGGGAATGGACAGAATCCCTCAGCCAACCTTGGTGTGTGGGCACACTCTGCATAGTTTCTGTCCTTCGGGGCCATATTTGATGTTCTGCTCCATCTCCTCTGAATCTGGAGTGTCCCCTTCTATACACTCACACCCACACTCACAGGCACTGGCATGCGCCCGAAGGTGTGTTGGGCCCCTCTGCAGCACATGTCCACAGTCAGTACACCTTGCCTTTTCCTGGCTTGTTTAATTTTCCTACCCCAGGACTTCAATATTCTCGTCCAGATCCTGCTGCCATTGCCAACATGGTGGGCTCAGCTGAGGGGAACTGAGCAGTGGGTATAACAACTGAAAGAAACGTGAATTAGAGGCACTGAAAACGGGTAAGGCCTGGGAAGGTAGGACTCCGCTGGAGTGGCAAGAGGCCCAGTGGGTGGCAGAAGCACCGACAACAGGATTGCAGAAATATGATGAAGAACCATGTTTGGTGCCCAGGGCCCTAGGCCAGTCATCCGGAAAGCCATGGTGCTTACAGCGCCCCCATCTGCTTACATTCTGTGGGCACCAGTTTCCCTTAGCTGCTCTCACACACATTCCGGGTGCACTAGGGTACCTCCAATTTACCCAGGCCTGGTTTTCCGCATTTACTTTTCTAAGGAGACTCACAGGGGCAACTACTCACCTTTTAATGCCCAGCAGGAGGGCTCCTTCTCTCCAACAGGTCCCCTCTGCCGCTCCCTCCTCTGGGTCCTGCATCTGCGGGGTAGTACTGCAGAGGATCGGGCCACAGGTCCTCGCTGATGATCTAGGAAGGAACACAGGGCAGAGGGGGACCAGACCAGTCTGCTAGTCTGCTTTTCACGCACGTGGGGCTTCCACCACCACATTTTCTGACAGTGGCCAGAGCAGTATCACCTCAGCAATGTTGCCTGACCCGGGCAGGGTATGTTTAGACAACCAGTTGAAGAAGCTGACGCTGCTTGTATCTTTCCAGCGGCTGGGGGCTCCACGTTCATAATCCCAGAACCAGAGGATTGGAGTGGAACGAGAGGCCCTGTACCCTGCAGGAAGGAAGTTGGAAGGCTGGATTCCCATCGGCCTGATATCCTCACCCACCCACCATTTGCCTGCTCTTCCAAAGGCCCATCCTGGGAACTGTCACTCACCTGCAAGGCTGACATCATATTGCTTAATGATCACTTCGTTCAGGAAGTAGGGGTTGCTCCGGAAGAAAAACATCAACCTGCAGCGGTATTTGGGAAGGCTCACTTCCTTCACCTGCCAAGAGATGCAACTAGTAAAGTGTCTCGTCTGCCAGCTTCTGGAGTGAGCCTGCTTGCAGGAATCACCCACCTCCCCTCCCCTTCTTTCTGCTCAGACACGTCCCACCGGGTGCCCAAGCCCCCATCCCAGGCTCCACTCTGCCTCCCAGTCTGACCTCCACACTGATCAAGTAGTTCAGCAGGTCTTCATCTTCGTCACCGATGATGGCTGATATCTGAGGGTGGTTCCGGATCTGCTTTTGGTCAAGGAGCTCTCAGAGGCTGTGAAACCAAATGGGCAGCTAAAAGCCACGGAGCCATCCTGGGGGCATATGAGAGTCGGCCGTGGATGGCAGACATTGCCCCTGTTCCAACCTCCTCACCGCCTACCTTTCTCCACACATGCTCACAACAATGGTACCTGTGGGTCCATGTTCACCTGAGCTCCAGCCTTAACAATGGGAGGGTCCATTTCCAGACATGTTCTGAGCCCTCGCTGTCCTCTGTGTGCCTGTGCAAATGACGCAGTGCTTAGGACAGCGGTTCTCAACCTGTGGGTCGCGAAAAATGAAAATACATCCTGCCTATCAGATATTTACATTACGATTCATAACAGTAGCAACATTACAGTGATGAAGTAGCAACGAAAATAATTTTATGGTTGGGGGTCACCACAACATGAGGCACTGTATTAAAGGGTCGTGGCATTAGGAAGGTTGAGAACCACTGGCTCAGGGTGTCTGCATGTACTCTGGCCTTGTCCCTGGTTTCGCTGACACGGAATGTATGGTCTCCAGAGACAGTGGCAGCACACATCTTCTAGAGATCCCTGTGGGTCACAAAGGCTGCATTCCGGGTTGGAAATAAGCCTTTTATTGCACAAGAGTTGCAATAAAAGGGTGTGTGTGTGTGTGTGTGTGTGTGTGTGTGTGTGTGTACCTCTGCTCCTTTGTGTATACCTGTGTGTCGGACTGTGGAAGGAGGGAGGAAGCCTGCCCGGAATTCCTATGGGCATCTGATGTGTTGAGAGAGGACACTGGAAGCATTCGGCTTAAACCTGGCTAACACGAGCTGAGTGTTTCCACTGAGCTTTTTGGTCAAAAAGGAAGAAACAAAAAACACTACCTCCAAGGACCTTTCCACTGCCCAGAAAAGGTGTCCTTCCACTATCTGATTGTGGCGTGGTACGTTGTGCCCATACTTCCTGGCCTGACACCTAGAAGCCGGCCCTCGCTTCGCCCAGTGCTGTGCCACCGGGGAGGGGAGGCCCTTTCCTCTGTCCTCCTCCCCGTCACCTTCTCCTGGCTCCTCCTCCACTTACTCCCTGTGGTCTTTGTCAGCAGTGAAGCCAGAAGGGCTCAGGCAAGGATACAGCTTGGGCCCAGAAGTTGGGGATGCACTGGATGATAGCCCTTCAGCACTCAAGAATGGGCTTTCTACGCCGAGAGGTCTTGCGCTTCACGTGAACATAGGCCCTGCTGGCTCGGGCACTCTCGGTGCTCATCTGGTCCTGAAGGGCCGCCAGCGCCTCCAGTATGGGCCGGCTGCTTGTCCCACTGGGCCCTGGCTCTGCTCGCTGCTCCTCAGGCTTCGCCTCTGCTTCTACCTGGGACTCCGCCTCCTCTGCCACACTCATTTTGTCCCCAGCCTCAGCTTCCACCACCTGGGAGAGAAGGTCCATGTCCAGTAGCTGTTCCGCCCCAGCAGCACCTGGGCCCTCGCCTCCTAGGGCCTCCGTTTCTGCACAGCGTCACGCTTAACGTGGATGTCACCTCGCCACCCCTCCTGCCCAGGCCTGCGTGGTCCCTCCCACGCCCCGCCCTGCACCCGTACACACAAGCTCCTGTGTTCAACGGAAGGGCCCTTGCGGGTACACTTCTGACACAAAGTGCTGGCGAGATCCGCAGTCTACTGACCCAGCAGGACCCGCCCCCTCCCCCGCAAACCCCTTCATCAGGTGGCGCTGGTCCTGAACTGGGCAGCTGCCAACAAGCAGGTGGCAGTGCTTGGAGCTCACTCACTGCATGTCCCCAGGTCCCTTATCTGGATCCTTCAGGCATAGTCTTGGTTTCAAGGGGTGCATCTCCTCCACAGGGGGTTTGGGCCACCTCGTGGAAAGGAGGATGCACCAGCTATGCTGGGTGCGCTGGCCATGCACGAGCTGCTCTTTGCACATGAACTTCCATCAGTGAGCGAGATTGCACTGGACCCCACTCTGCTCCGCCCCTCCCTTCGCCAGCACCACTGCCGGCCACCACCCTCCATACAAACTCCTCCCTGACCCCCTTCTGAAGTACATATAATTCTCTGGCCTTTTCCTGGCTGTCACCACCTGCTCTTCCCATTGCTGCAAGCGCCAGAGTTTGCACATGGCGAATTTGCTTTCTGTGTCACTTACAGACTGGTACACATTTGCCCCTGGCAGAATGGACAGTGACAGTACTGGCTGGTGTCTCCATGAGCTGGAGCTTGGTCCCAAACACCAGAGGTTGCTAGTCGGGCAGGTCAGGGAATTCACCTCGGTTTTGTGTTGGATTCCTGGTCAGGGTGATTCAGGGAAGAAAGGGTTCTCTCCTCTCTCTCTCTCCCCCTCCTTCTCCTCCTCCTCCTCCTCCTCATCCTCCTCCTCCTCCTCTTCCTCTTCTTCCTTTCCTCTCCTCTTTCCTCTCTCTTCTCTCCTCTCTCCCCTCCCCCCCTCTCTCAGCATTAAACATATCCTGGGATGAGAAATAAAAATGTAATAATAAACAGGTTCATAGGATCTGGGCAAGAGGGGGCACCCCAACCTGGAAGGTCTCTGAGGTCCAAGCTGGAGCCAAGGGGAAGGCCTATGGCTGTAGGGGACTGTACCCTCCATTCTTGCAGATCCAAGGCGTAGGAGAACAAAGCCAAGAAAAGGGCTCATTCTCTGGGCCTGCAGGTCATGGCTTTGCTATCTGCATCTCATTTCTTTCATTCTCACTGGCTTTCCTTCTGAATATGTGGGTGCATATGCCCTTTCTGATTGGTGTTTGTCATTTCTTGAGACATGTTCCTAGTAGTGGGATTACTGTTCAAATGGGAGCTCCATTTTTTCAATTTTTTGAGGAAACTCCATAATATTCTGCATACTTGCTACACCAGTTTGCATTCCCACCAGTAATGCAAGAGGATTCCTTTGACACCCCATCCTCGCCAGCACTTGTTGTTTGTTGAATTGTTGATGATAGCCATTCTGACCAGTGTGAGATGGTATCTCATTTGTCATTTTGATTTGCATCTATTGAATGATTAGTGATTTTGAGCAAGTTTTCATATGTCTCTTGGCCTTCTGTATGTGCACTTTCGAAAAGTGTCTAAGTCCTATGCCCATTTTTTGATTGGAATGTTCATCTTCCTTTTGTCTAAACGAATGAGTTCAGTATACATTTTGGAGATCAGGCCCTTATCGGATATAACATTAGCAAATATCTTCTCCCAGGCAGTGGACTTTCTTGTTTTGTTGTTGTTGTTGTATCTGTTGGCTTCTTCTTCTCTGCAGAAGCTTTTTAATTTGATCCAGTCCCATTTGTTTATTTTCTCCTCAGTTTCCATTGCCCTATGAGCTGTATCAGTAAAGATATTGCTGAGACATATGTCTGATATTTTGCTGCCTATGGATTCTTCTAAGATTTTCATGGTTACCCACTTATCTTTAAGACCTTTATCCATTTTCAGTTTATTTTTGTGTATGGTGTAAGTTGGTGGTCTAGATTCATTTTTTTGGCATGTATCTGTGCTATCTGTCCAACACCAATTATTGAAGAGACACTATGACTCCACTCTATGATTGTGCCTCCTTTGTCAAATATTAATTGAGCATAATGGCTTGGGAAGACTTCTGGGTTCTCTGTTCTGTTCCATTGGTCTATATGTCTGTTTTCATGCCAGTAACAGGCAGTTTTGAGAACGGTGGCTTTGTAATATAGCTTGATATCTGGTATTGTGATCCCTCCAACTTTGTTATTCTTTGTCCAGATTGCTGTGACTATTTGTGGTCTTTTTTAATTCCATAGGAACTTTGGAGTCTTTGTTCTAGTTCTGTGAGATATGCCATTGGTATTTTAATGGGGAATACATTAAAACTGTAGATTGCTTTGGGTAGTATGAACATTTTAATGATGTTGATTCTACCAATCCATGAATACGGTGTGTGCTTCTATTTGCTTTAGTCTTCCTCTATCTCTTTTTAAATTTCCTGTAGTTTTCCAAGAACAGGTCTTTTACCTCCTTAGTTAAGCCTATTCCTAAATATGTTAATTTTTTGTTGCAAATGTAAATGGGATTTTTTGTTTTTTTGTTTTTTTAGTTTCTCTTTCTGTAAATTCATTATTGGTGTATTAATAAGCCATAGAATTCTGGGTGTTAATTTTGTATCCCGCTGCATTGCCAAATTCATTTATTAAATCTCCTAGTTTTTTGATGGATTCTTTAGGTATTTCTATGGACAGTACCATGCCATCTGCGAAGAATCACAGTTTTACTTCTTCTTTTCCAGTGCCTTGTTTGACTTCTTGTTGTCTGATTGCATTGGTTAGCACTACCAGTACTCTGTCGAACAGAAGTGGCAAGAGGGGGCATCCCCTTCTTGTTCCTCTTCTTAGAGTAATTGTTTTTGCCCCTTGAGTATGATGTTGTCTGTAGGTTTGTCATATAGAGGATATGATCCCTCTATTCCCAATTTGCTGAGAGTTTTTATCAAAAGTTGAGGCCCAGTGCAGAAAAATATGTGCACTCGGTGTGGGTGGGGGCGGGGGGTCGCTCAACCCGTCCTGTGCCCTCCTGCAGTCTGGGAGCCTTGGAGGATGTCCACCTCCTGGCTTAGGCCCAATGCCTGAGGGATCAGGACTAAGCTGGCAGTCAGATCTCCCTCTGGCAGACCGGGAGCCCTCGGGAGATATCCACTTGCCAGAGGGTGCAGGCCTAATCTTAGTGGTGCGGAGGAGTGGGGAGAGGCTCCCACCACCACCGCTGTGCTGGAGTCGTCAGCCTGGCTTGTGGCTGAGCAGAGCTCTGCTTGTGGGAGACTACTGACCACCAGGGGCAGCTCCTGCATTAAGTGTCTGTCCACTGGTGGACAGTGTGCGTCATATTGACCAGTCATTCCCAGTCGTTTTGCTGTTAGGGTCAATTTGCATATTACCCTTTTATTATATAGGCGGATAGAGGCCTGGTGCACAGGTGGGGGCCAGCTGGTTTGCCCTGAACTGTGTACTGATCAGGGTGGGGGTCCTGCTGGGGTGCCTGGCCAGCCTGGGTGAGGGGATGAGGGCTTTTTGCAGTCTGTCCAAGCCCTCCAGTGGGGACCCTCAACCCATGGGGGTGCCTGGCCCGCCTGGGTGAAGGGCTGAGGGCTATTTTCGGGCTGGCCACACCGTCTTCAGGGTGGGGGGTCCCTACTGAGGTGCCTGGCCACCGTGAGTGAGGGGCTGATGGCTGTTTGCAGGCTGGCCAAGCCCCACAGCGGGGACTCTCACCACATGGGTGTGTGGCCAGCCTGGGTGAGGGGCTCAGGGCCATTTTCAGGCTGCTCACAGCCCCTTCAGGGTAGGACAGTTCTTCTGGGGTGCCTGGCCAGCCTGGGTGAGGGGCTGATGGCCATTTTCAGTCCTGCCAGGTCCCCGGGCAACCTATGCTCCCAGCCTCTCCTTTTTCTCTTTTTCTGTTTTTCTGGGATTTATTTATCTTCTATAATTGAAACTTTATAGCCTTGAGCAGAGCCCAGGTGTGGCTGGAAGCAGGTATCAGGATTTATTTATCTTCTATAATTGAAAATTTCTAGCCTTGAGTGGAGCCAAGCGCTTGCCAGGGCAGGTGGGAAGCTTGGCTTCCTCCATCGCCGGGAGCAACCCAAGCCTTCTGCTTGCTCCAGCTCCGTGGCCACCATCACCTTAGTTGGGTTAATTTTTATACTCACTCCTGATTGGCTTGTGGGCGTGGCTTGTAGGTGTGGCTTGAGCATAGCGAAGGGATGGTTAATTTGCATGTTTCTCTCTTATTATATAGGATTGGGTGTTGGATTCTATCAAATGCTTTTTCTGCATCAATTCATATGAATATCTCTCAATTTGCTTATGTGATGCATCACGTTTATTGATTTCTGGATGTATCATCCTACTTCCCCAGAATATATCCACTTTGTCATGGTGTATGCTCATTCCAATGTCATGTTGTATCTGATTTGCTAGAGTTTTTTTGAGGATTTTAACATCTATGTTCATCAGAGATCTATTGGCCTGCATTTTTCTTTCTTTGTATTGTCTTTATCTGGTTTTGAGATTTAGAGTAATGCTGGCTTCATAGAAAGTATTTGGAAATGCTCATTCCTTTGAATTTTATAGAATTGTCTGAGGAAGAAGGTCTTAGTTTTATTTTAGTTTTTAAAAACTTGGTAAAAATCCCCTGTGAATCCATCTGGCCCAGGCTCCTGTCTGCTGCAAGGTCGTTGTTTTTTTTGTTGTTGTTTCTTGTTTTTTGACACTTCAATTTCCTTAGTAGGTATTGGCATAGTCAGATGTTTAATTCTTCCTGATTGAGTTTAGGAAGGTTGTATTTTTGTAGAAATATGTCCATTTTTTCAAAGTTGATCAGTTTGTTGGAGTAGAGTTGTTCATAGTATTTATTTACAATCCCTTTTATATCTGTGGGGTCTTTTGCTATTCTTCCTCTTTCATTTCTGATTGTTTTAATTTTGGTCCTCTTTCTTTGCTTCTTGGTGCACCGACCTAGAGGTTCATCAATCTGGTTTATCCTTTCAAAGAACCAGTTCATGGTCTTATTGATCTTTTGCAGTTTTTTTGGTCTCTATGTCATTTATTTGTGCTATGGTCTTCATTTTCTTTCCTGCTGCTCAGTTTGGGCTTTTCTTGTTGCTCTCTAACACTTTAAGTTGTAGAGTTAGATAATTGGTTAACTGTTTTTCTTGTTCTTTGAGTTAGGCTTGTAATGCTATGAAGTTCCCTCTAAGTCTGTTTTCAGCGTGCCCCATACATTCTGGATTTTTATGTTTTCATTGTCGTTTGTTTCCAGGATGATTTTGATTTCTTCTTTGACCTCTTTGGCGACCCAGTCATCTATCTTTATACACAACATCCCTGCTACTGTAATGGCAGAATGACCAGAATGAATGGTGGCTAAGACTTGCATTGCAGCAGCCAACCAGGCTTATCCAGGCCCTGATAGGCCATAGCCTTGGCCAGCCTGACCCCCCATCTGTCCCCAATAACCATTTCATGGCGGGACTGAAAAGAAAACCACCTATGGCTCCTCCCCCTGGTAAACACCACCCCTATGTTCCCCTAACACACAGATTGGAGGCGTGGCCTTCTGGCTAAATGCCAGTGGCCACTGAACCCTGCTAGCCTGGCCCTGATGGGCCCCCATCTGGGGAGGCCGAACGGACTGCTTCCATGCAGGAATCCATACACCGGGCCTCTAGTTATTTAATAACAGACTATTTAGCCTCCAAGTATTTGAATTTTGTTACATTTTGTTTTAGTTTATTTCTAATACTAGAGGCCCAGTGCATGAACTTTGTACACTCGGAAGAGTCCCTCACCCAGTCCTGTACCCTCTTGCAGTCCCGGAGCCTTCAGGGGATGTCCGACTGATGGCTTCGGCCTAATCCTGGTTTCCGAACATTACTAGCGCTGCTGTGGAGGTGGGAGTGATTCCTGCCACTGCTGCTCCACTTCCCAATACCTGCCGAGCTTAAGCACAAGCAGAGGGCCCACAGAACAAAAATCACAGCCACCTGCATGTGGTGCTGAGAGGAGGCCACTGGGCCCAAGCCTCCAAGACATCCCAGGGCATGGTGTGTTCTCAGTCCCAGCGGGGCTGTAGCTCTGAATCTCTCGGCAGGGTGTGCTTCTAGTTGGTTAAGGTCTGTTCCTGCTGCTACATACGTTGACCCTCAGTCTGGGGCAGGGAAGGACCTGGCACAGTGAATATGAAAGATGACCATCATTCCTTTGGGAGGGATGAGCAAGGAGCAGAGGAACAGGAGAAGAGTAGGGGAAAGCTGGGGGCCTCTATGTTATTGCAGAAGCAGATCTTCCTTTGATAAGGGCAACAACACCACTCTGAAAACTAACACTGGGGCTTGGTACCATAAGGACCCACTCAGGCTAGAAGCAGGGTCAGCGGCCTCTTTCGAGCCCCCTACCAGCTCTAAACCTGTGCTATGGCCCTGCAGCCTCTCAATCTCTTTTCCCCTCAGACATTGGTGCACTGGGATTTTCAGTCACTTTTAGGTGGCTGGAGAAGTTTTTCAATGTTGGTTTTATTATATGTACGTGGCATGATGTATCTGTGTGTTTTGTTGTTGTTAATCCACAGTAGAGGACTTTTTTCTATTGTTGTCCTATTTCAACAGAAAGCATGGAAGTGGAGGTGGGAGTGAGAAAGATAGAGAGATAGAGAGATAGGGATAGAGATAGAGAGAAACATCTATTGGTTAACTAGAACCCAGGGACAAGCCCTTGACCTGGAATCAAATCTGGGATCCTGCCATGCCAAGGCTGATGCTCCACCCACTTAGGCACAGTGGCCAGGGCAGGTATATTAACATTTTTTAATCAGAAGGAGCATTTGACAGCGAGAAACATAGAAATAATACTAAGGTCTGAATTTCAGCCCATTTCCAGAGAATGTGCCTTCATATTCATTCATCATTAATTACTTAAGTTAAAATATTATTCTTCAGTTGTATTTTAAATAAATACTTCAGCATCACTGACACCTTTTCAGCACAGGCTGAAAAGTGCAAGACAGTGCAAGACAGTGCAAGACACTGGGGCGGGGGTTGCAGAGGCCTGGGGGAGGTCGCTAGGGAAAAAGAATAAAAAGAGAGACATATGTACTACTATTTCTAATACCATAAACAATAAAATTAAAAACAAACAAACTTCAGAATAAAGTTTTCCACAAAATGGGAATTCTTGTCTTATTTTACTACAAACACATAAAAGCAATGTGTTTGGATTGTGAGTTGAAGTCTTGCCCCTAAATTTCCCAATGTGCCTTTGACCATAAGTGCATAAATTCTTTGAAGTGAACTGCATACAAAATGAAGCAGTGTGGGATGAAAAGGAACAATTCGAAGGAGTAGCAGCTGCTTGTGTAGCCCGCCCCCATCCAAGGAACAGCAGCCTCCTGATCACCACACCCTCTGTCTGAGGAACAGCAGCTGTGTGTGAAGCCTCCCCCCACCAGCCAGAGGAGCCACCACAACTGTGAACAGCACCCACCAGAGGAGCTGCTACCAACTGAGGAGCAACTTCTACCACAATCGCCTGAGGAGCAACCTCAGCCCAAGGAGTCACTGCCACCCACGGAGCAGCCCCTGAATGACTCAACATCTAGATATGGTAGTACGACCAAACATGGGTAGACAAAGAAACCCCCAAAGGAAAGAAAAAGAAGACTCGCCAGAAAAGCAGCTAACATGAGAGAAAAAGAATTCAGATTAAGGGTCCTGGAAGGCATAAACCGGATGGAGGAAAAAATCAACAACTTATGCAAGAAGCAAGAAGAAACTGATGAAAAAAATCAGTAAATTATGTAAGAACCAAGAAGAAATGAAGAGTGATATAGCTGCAATAAAAAACACCATTGAAAGTTTCAACATTAGACTAGGACCGAATTAGGGAATTAGAAGGCAGGGAAACAAAACACGCCCAAACTGAACAGCAATTGGAGAAAGAAAATTAAAAGACAGGAGGAGAGCCTAAGGGAGCTATGGCACAACATGAAACGAAACAACATACGAATAATAGGGATGCCAGAACAACAGAAAGATGAACAAGATTTAGAAAACCTATTGGAAGAAATAATATCAGTAAACTTCCCAGAGGTGGGGAAGAAAAAAATCACACAAGCACAGAGGGTCCCAAACAAGGTGAACTCGAAAAGACCCACGCCAAGACACATCATAATTACCGTGGCAAATGTTCAGGATAAAGAGAGAATCTTAAAGGCTGCAAGAGAGAGATGGAAAGTTACATTTAAGGGATCTCCCATTAGATTATCAAATGATTTCTCAAGAGAAACACATCAGGCCAGAAAAGAATAAACAGAAATTTACAAAGTGATGCAAAGCAAAGGACTGAATCCAAGAATACTCTATCCAGCAAGGCTATCATTCAAAGTTGAAGGGGAAATAAGAAGCTTCACAGACAAAAAAAGGCTAAGGGAGTTTATCACCACCAAGCCAGCAATGCAAGAAATGCTAAAGGGACTGGTGTAAAAAGAAGAAATAAAAAGCTCAGAAAGAAAACAGCCACAGAAAAAAAGAAATGGCTATTAAGAAGACCTTTCAATAAAAACTTTAAACGGAAACGGACTAAATGCTCCAACCAAAGACATCGAGTGGCAGAATTGATAAAAAAAAACATGACCCATACATTTGTGTCTACAAGAGACCCACCTCAGAAGAAGGGACTCACAGAGACTGAAAGTGGAGGGATGGAAAAATGTCTTTCAGGCAAAGGAAAATGAAAAAAAAGCTGGGGTAGCAATACTTATATCGAACAAAATAGACCTCAAAGTGAAGGCCAGAACTAGAGATAAGGAAGGCCACTTCATAATACTAAAGGGATCATTAAAACAAAAAGATATAACCCTGATAAACATATATGTACCCAATGCAGGAGCATCCAAATATATATATATATATATATATATATATATATATATATATATATATATATATCTCCTGGAAGATATCAAAGGAGAAATGGACAACAATACAATCATAGTAGGGGAATTTAATACACCACTGACATCACCTGATAAATCCTCTAGACAAACAATCAGCAAAGAAACAACTATCCTAAATGACTCACTAGATCAGATGGACTGAATTGACATCTTCAGAACACTTCACCCCAAAGCCACAGAATATATAAAAAAATGGGCAAAGGACCTAAATAGAAACCTTTCAAAATAGGACATTTAGAAAGCCAAGAGACATATGAAAACATGCTCACAGTCACTAATAATCCAAGATATGCAAATCAAAACAATAATGAGGTACCATCTCACAGCTGTCAGAATGGCTATCATCAACAAATCTACAAACGACAAGTGCTGGAGAGGATGTGGAGAAAAAGGAACACTCGTACATGGCTGGTGGGATTGCAGACTGGTGCAGCCACTATGGAAGACAGTATGGAGTTTCCTCAAAAAACTAAAAATGGAACTCCCATTTGACCCCGTGATCTCACTTCTAGGAATATATCTCAAGAAACCAGAAACAACAATTAGAAAGGATATATGCACCCCTATGTCCATAGCAGCACAATTCACCATAGCTAAGATCTGGAAACAGCCTAAGTGCCCATCAGTAGATGAATGGATTTGAAAACCTTGGTACATCTACACGAGGGAATACTATGCTGCTGTAAAAAAGAAGGAACTCTTATCATTTGCAAGGGCAAGGATGGAACTGGAGAGCATTATGCTAAGTGAAATAAGCCAGTCAATGAAGGAAAAACACCACATGATCTCACTCACTGATAGATAATAAGACCATTATAAACTTAAAAAATAATAAGACTATTGGCTCATGAAAGAGTGCATTCATTCATTCTTTTAAAAACATAATGAGATCTTACTGTTTCTAAATAATACATATAGTTATTAAAAAAGAAAGAGAACTGTGCTAGCTTTGGCAGCACATATACTAAAACTGGAACAATACAGAGGAGACTAGCATGGCCTCTGTGCAAGGATGACATGCATATTCGTGAATCATTCCATATTTTTTATATGAAATGCTGAAAGGTATTCTTTAAGAAGAGGAAGAAGAAGGAAAGTTAAAGATAATAATTATGAGCAACAAATATGTACCTATCAACAAGTGAATCTAAAACTCAAGTGAATTGCCGAAACCGGATTTTGCTCAGTGGATAGAGCTTCGGCCTGCGGACTGAGGGGTCCCGGGTCTGATTCCGGTCAAGGGCATGTACCTGGGTTGCGGGCACATCCCCAGTGGGAGATGTGCAGGAGGCAGCTTATGATGTTTCTCACTCATCGATGTTTCTAACTCTCTATCTCTCTCCCTTCCTCTCTGTAAAAAAGCAATAAAATATATTTTTTTAAAAAATGAATAAAAAAAAATAAAAATCAAGTGAATAAAAAAATCTGATCATCAGAGTAAACTGGTGAATATAATAGAATTGGGCATAGAGAGGGAGTGGACTGACAATTCTTGTGGGGGTAAAGGAATATGGGGGGTGTGGGGGGCGTGGGAAGAGACTGGACAAAAATCGTACACCTATGGATGAGGACAGTGGGGTGGTAAGGGCAGAGGGTGAGGTGGGAACTGGGTGGAGGAGAGCTATGGGGGAAAAAGAGGAACCACTGTAATAATCTGAACAATAAAGATTAAAAAAATAAATGAAGCAGTGTGTTACTTCTTCATGGCATGCTGCCCTGTTTCCAGTTAGCGAGGGTAAACAATTTACATATTCTCCTTGGAAAACCTAAATGGAAAAAAGGATTGGGGAACCTCCACCAAGGCTGCAAAACAATTGTTGACCTCCTTCCTGTGACATTTTGTATGTCCTCAACCTTGAAAGGAATAGTATAAGTAGGGAAAAAATTGCATACAGAATGATATAAAAGTTTGAGGAAGTCTAAATGTAGGCATCCTTTTGCTTATTTAAATGACATCAGCACTTTCTGAAGTGGTTACACTAAGATTGAAACAGAGATTACCACTTAAACTGAACCAGTTAGCTTTCCTGACTACACTTCTGAATGGAGTGAACAAAAGTGCCCCTAGATTGTGATACGTATTTTTTTGGAGAACTACTCATGCCGTTTCTCTCCAACTCTTGGACATTTAATGTACCACAAAGTGTATGATCACCCAAACTATGACTTATCTTGAATCCTCAGTATTTTTATTAGTGAATATAAACAAACATCATGAATGGGAAAGGTTTTTAAAAACTCACCTGTTGGACTGTTGAGTGTATAGTTATCAACAAGACTTCCAACTTCAATTTTAAAAATTACCCCAATAATGTGTGGTTTTTAACATTATTTTTATTGAAACAGTGTATGTGAAATTAATTGAATATTTTGGAAGCTGGGAACTCAACTTTTTAAGGATTTTAAAATCTAGCCTGTCAGATTGCGCAGTGTGGGGAGGAACAAATCATGGATGGTATGGCTCAGTGAGCCCCTTTTTCATTGCCAGCTGGTATGCTCCTGGATTGGTGAAATACTTAATAAAGCCATTTGGACGCCAAATTTACTCAGCTTAATTTTTCCACTGTAGGTTTGTATTGATAACGTATTATGGTGCAGAGAAATACAACAAGACAAACAATACAAAACTTCCCAGCATGAAGTAGATCACTTTATATACAATCCCATGGGGAAGTGGACTAGAAAGGAAGATTAAATGAGAAGAAGGAACAGCATAAAAGTCCTGACCGTGACAAAGAGCTCCTTCTTGTATTTCTAAACGGATATTCGGGGAATCAAAACCCCAAGCTATTTACATACTTTTAGATATATATATTTTTGTTGATTTCACAGAGGAAGGGAGAGGGAGAAAGAGTTAGAACCATCAATGGTGAGATAGAATCATTGCTTGGTAATCCCCACATCTACCAACCAAGATATCTACTGGGCTAAGAGCCCACAACATGGGCATGTCCCCGCCTGGGAATTGGACCCTGACCTCCTGGTTCACAGGTCGAAACTCATCCACTGAGCCAAGCAGACCAGGCTTTGGCTCTTCTTTATTCAGAGTCTTCCCTTTGACATTCCTGTGCTCCAGCTGCCCTATATCTAGCCTGCCTGAGTGCTGTGCAGATTGGTGGACTCTGGGGTACATTCTAGTAGTAAGGAACCTCCTATGTGTGCCTTACTCTCCCCGCTTGCTTTCTGATGGCCTAGAGACCCCGCCCACAGGGCCTTCATGTACATGATCCCTGTGCACCAGCAGTCACCTCCTATCCAGGTCCCTTCTGTGCCCATCTTCACAGATGCGGTCTCTATCAGAACAGGCGCTTTCTAATCCTCATTGCCTTGACACTATGCTTTTCTGAATATTTTGATGGAAAAGTCCAGATTCCAATAAAGAATTCTGCTGGATTTCTCAGTTGTGGTCTCTAGAACAAATAAAGCGTCAAGTGCAGGACACTCTGTTTTAGAGGCAACATGCAGCAATGAGTTTTCCTTTGTTTTGTCTTAATATGGTGGGTTTTTAAAATTGATTCTTTAGAGAGAGGTGAATGGAGAGAGATAGACACAGAAGCATGCATTCATGTGAGAGAGAAACAATGTTGGTGGCCTGGGGAAGGAACCTGCAACCTGGACATGTGACCAGGCCAGAAATCAAATCGGTGAACTTTTTGGTGCACGGGAACCTGCCCAGCCACACTGCCAGGGTGCATGGACTTTTATCTTTCCTCCTTATCTTGCATCTGGTGGTTAATAATCACTATCAATGCTAATAGCAGTGGGCGATTCCAGAAGAGGACATGCTGTCAAGTGCTTTACATAAGTTAGCCCCACAGCAGAATCTTCCCACAAGGTAATGGGACATGATCTCTATGTGGGGAGGAATTAACTGCCAGGCCACAGGATGTTTTGCCTATGCCCTTCCTCCCCCCGAACCTGACAATTTTTATGCTTTTCCTCAAATTCCAGAGGTTCTGATTCCCATTCTGGACACTCTTCCCTGTCAAGGTGGGGATGGGAAGACAAGGTGCATGTCAGACAGAGGGACAGGGAGAGGGAGAGGGAATAGGAGAGAGAGAGGAAGAGAAAGAGAGCATTTGCTGTAAGAGATATACATTTTCTGACCCTTGTTCTCTTATCCTCTTTTTTGGGGGGGTGGGGAGCTCACTGTTACAGAAACTTCAGCATTTTCTCTTCCCACTAGAAGAAGCAGAGTGTGCCTGGCCAGTGTGGCACAGTAGGCCTATGCACCAATAGGACATAGTTCAATTCTCAGTTGGACCAGGGGCCAGAGTTTACCCCTGGATCCCCAGGTGGATGTGCAGGAGACAGCCAACCAATGGATTTGTCTCATTATTGATGTTTTATCCATCTCTCCCTCTCCCTTCCTCTCTGATCTTATTAAGAAATATACTTAAGAAATGGAAAAATGAGCTCCTACACTGATGGGCCAAGCTAGAAGAGTGGAAGGTAGAAGAAAAAGAAAGGAATGGCAATAAAAAGAGAACAAAGGGCCAGTTGCTGTATGTGACAAGCTAGGAAGCTGCTGACACCCAGCAGAGAGCAGCAAGCACATGAGTGGCTGGCACTGAATGAGAGGCAGTAGAAGGAGAAAAAGCAGGACTGACTTCCTCACATTTAGGGAGACATACAGGCAAATGGAGCCCTGCTCCTGGGCCTGGATGTGCGGCCTTCTCCCTAGTGCACCTCTGGCAGGACACTCAGTGAGCGAACTGAGACAGCCGAGGGCCAGAATGCAGTGGCAGGTGGGAAGGGAGCCTGTTCCTTGCTGGGCAGCTAACTGTCCATTGCCTATGGGATCCAAGAGCACACTGGGACATCTCCCTTTCACTTAGTTGTATTGCCCCTCAGGGTGTCCCTCCATACCCCCATCTCCCCGGTGTGACCTTCACCTGTGTCCACTTAAGTGCTCTCCGGGAACTGGCTTGGGTTGTCCACTCTTCAGACCCGGGGCCTGTCACTGGCTCAGCGTTGCTTTACCACCTCCTTGATTGATGGGAAGGAGGATCACGAGGGGAAAGTCTTCTAACATTAGACCATCCTCCACAAAAGGATGTCTTATTCTTAGGATGGGACACAGAACAAAGCAGAGGTTTATGCCAGCTTAGTATTTTGCTGAAAAGAATGTAAATGTATTTACAGGCCACAAGAACTTGAATTCAAGAAGGGGCTGGATGCAGTGAATGACAGGCATGGACATGTGAGGCCATGGCTCTGGCTCCCTGGCAGGCTGATGTCCCTTTCAGTACTGGGGGCCTGACTTGTGCACAGGGAAGCCTGACCATGGAGCGGCGTCAGGCCAGCGATGGAGGCTCCCAGTGGGGAGGAGTGTTTGAGTCCAGGGCCTGGACTAGCTCCCCGTGACGGCCCCAGAGCAGTTGTACCTCAGTGGTGCTCACTGGAAGCCACTTGTTCCAGTCCTTGTGGATGGCCCTTGTGTGCGCTGACCACTAACAGAGAGACAGAGAGAGAGAGGCCTGGCTTTTCTGTAGGCTCTTCTGTACCCCCTGTATTGTGATGCCCAAACAACACTCATGTTCCAGGCAGAGGGACCACGAGACAGATTACCACAGTGGTGTTGACCAGAAAATTCCAGACTGGCTGTTGAGGTTTCTGGAAGAGGTTCAAACTGTAATGAGTTCAGCATTTGAGTCTAGACTTGGTATCATGGGCTTTTAGCCTGAGGGTGCCACCTGGGGCTGAGATTTTCTCTTTAACACAGACACTATATGCACGAGGCGGAAACTGGAAAACTGTAGGAGCCCAAGCTCAGGCAGCCTCTATGAGATCCCAGTGCCCAGGAGATACAAGGAGGTAGTAGGAACCACTAAGAATGACCTAGAAACAAAGTCTGAGGCGAACATGCCTTCTTCATGAGCAAGAAACACTCCTCTATCCACGCCTACCCAGGGCATGTGCTATGGCACGGGGGGGCAGGAGAACTTCCTGCCCAGTATTGGACAGGCCCCGCCAAGTCCCAGCACCCACACATGAATTTGGGGGATTTTTCACCACATCCTGGTCACCTGCCACCTGCTCTCATCAGGGCCCTCACTTATGGACAGGACACAGTAGCCTCTGAGCCCATGAGGAGGGCAGTCCTCCGCAACCGCCTTCTCCGGTCACAAAATTCCTACTGTGATCCCAGGTGTTCTGCCCTTGGGACCTTTTTTTGAATGAAGGGGGGTCCTTAGAATGCGCTCCAAGTCTGGGACCCTCTTTATGCATCCCTGGAATGTCAGTCAGCCCATCATGAACCTGATGCTGGGGACAGCCACTGATAAGAGAAACCAGGAGTTCTCCACAATTCTTCTGAGCTGTTTTGGAGAACATGACAAGCTACATTGTACGGAAGGAAAATCAACATCCGAGCTGCCTTTCTGGATCCAAAGAGGCACCAAAGATGCAGGAGGATGCCCTTCCTGGGATCCACAGCAAGCCCTGCCTCTGTGGGGCTTCACAGGCCCTGGGGAACAGTCCCCATGCATGGGCTTTCCCATCGTCCCCTCTATGAACCCAGCCTTGGAGCAGACACCCTTCCACCTGGCTTCTTTCCCTCTGCAGTCAGACCTCTTCTTATCCTGACATATTTAGTCCTCTGTGCCTTTTTCAAACTCACAAGTCTCTGCTGGCTCTACCTGCCCTGCCTCGGCCCAACCAGACCTGGTTTCACTTCAGCCCCAATGACATCTAGACCTAAACAAGGGATTGCCCTTCCTCCCTCCTCCCCAAGGAGAACATGCCTCACATCCAGGACATGCCTGGGTCTCGCCATTTAATGCCAAGGGCGGTGCAGGAGGGCTGGCAGGAGGCACTGGCACAGAGTGGACATGTTATCTGGGATGTCCCCGGTTCAGCTGATCCTTGCCGCCAAAGACAGACTCCTCTCCTCTCTCTCTTCAATCCTGGATTTACTCAAGAACATTCACTGAGTGCCTAAGGTGCATCCACTGCTATTCCGGATGATCTGCAGGGACACCTCATGAGAATGTCACGGTCTTCCTCAGAGTATCTCTGAGGCATGAACCCTCACTTGACTGAGCTGACAAACGAAAAAACAAAACAACTGGGCTGGAAAATGAGCAAGTCACAGGCTGCTCTTGCTTTGCACGGTAGAGCACGCCACACAGAATGGTACCTCCAGCTAATACCCTGCCCAGCAATCCTAATAACCATAGGAAAAGTTGTTATTTTTCAATGGCCATTACAAATTTTTATCACAACATTAAAAACTCTGTTATAAACATACCGTACATGTAAATAAATAAAGTAGTAAAATCACTACTTAGCACCCTGTGATTTTAAATGTTTGAGAATTAAAAACTGACATGAGCCTTTGCAAACTATTTCAAGACTAGTTTAAACATGGCTTGCGGGTCTTCAGCTCATACAACTTTCCACACAGCGTGAGAATCTTTTCCATGCCCTGCTGAACTGTCACATTGCTTTCTAGGTTTGGATAAGCTTCCCAGGTCCCATCCTTCCTGCTGCCTACGTGGGCACCTGTCTCTGGGACAGTTCCTTTAGTGTGAAGCTCTTTGCCCTCATGGCTTGCCCTGGGACCTCTCCATCCTTTTTTTGGTCACAACCATGTTCCTCATTTACACTTCTCTGGGAGCTGGCCATTGTGAACCTGAAGCTGGGTTCTGAGTCACGATGATGAGCAAAAGTAATTCCTCATGTTTGGCAGAATTTAAGAAATTACCCAAGCATTTCACTTTCCAAGTCTCATTACTTCTCTCTCCAGACAACAGACCTTGGCAGGGGCCAAAAATTGACTTCCCTCTCCATGGGCAGCAACTGAGGCCTGAGTCAGTCGCCTGCACTCATATCTCTGAGTGGGTCATGGGATGGTGACACAAGAACAAGGCCCTGGTTCCTGGTGTAAGGCTCCCATGGCCATCACCAGGGCCAGCCTGATGGGAGTGTGCCTAGAGAAATCACCAGAGAATGGGAACATGCCACTCTATTTGTGGCAGCAGTGGACACGACCGGGGTCATGGGCAGAGAGCAGGAGTGTCCATTTAGGTGACAATCACCCACCACAATCCAGGTGCTCGGCAGGTCTGTGCTCAGTCTTGGTCTATAGACCCAGAAAGTTCTTCCAGGCAGATGGGGGAGGGGAAAACATGTTGGAAGAAGTAATGACAGAAAACTCCCCTGATACTGGCCAGAAAATAACTATGCAAGTCCAAGAACCACACAGAGTCACAAATAAGATGAACCCAAAAAGACCAACACCAAGCCACATCATAATTAAACATCAATTCAAAAGTAAGAATCATAAAGGCTGCCAGAGAGAGACAGAAAGTTACCTACAAGGCACATCCATTAGAATATCAATAGATTTCTCAACAGACACACACCAGGCTTGAAGGGAATGGAATGAAATATACAACGTGATGTAAAACAAGGGACTGAATTCATACCCAGCAAGGCTATCATTCAAAATTGAAGAATTAATAAGGAAATTTACAGACAAAAAAGGGCTACGAGTGTTTATTACCACCAAGTCAGCAATGCAAGAAATTCTAGAGGGACTGCAGTAAAGAGAAGAAACAGAAAGGCAAGAAGAAGCACAAACATTAAGAAAAAATATGACCGCCGGAACCGGTTCGATTCCGGTCAAGGGCATGTACCTGGGTTGCGGGCACATCCCGGGTAGGAGATGTGCAGGAGGCAGCTGTTTGATGTTTCTCTCTCATCGATGTTTCTAACTCTCTATCTCTCTCCTTTCCTCTCTGTAAAAAATCAATAAAATATATTTAAAAAAAAGAAAAAAATATGACAACCAAGTACTTACAATAATAACATTAAACGTAAATGGATTCAGTGCTCCAATCAAAAGACATAAGGTAGCTGAATGGATAAGAAAACATAACCCATATTTTGCAGTATGCAAGAGATTCATCACAGAGCAAAGGATTCAACACAGACTGATAGTGAAAGAAGGGAAAATAAATTTTCAATAAATGGAAATGAGAAAGAAGCTGCGGTGGCAATACTTATATCTGGCAAAATAGAACTCAAATGAAGGTCATAGCAAGAGATAAGGAAGGCCACTACACAATACTAAAAGGAGGAAATCAACAAGAGGCTATAACTCTGGTAAACATATATGCACCCAATACAGGAGTGCCCAAATACATAAAACAACTTCAGGAAGGGATCAAGGGACACATAGATAGCAATAGTGTCAAAGTAGGGGACTTCAATACCTCACTGACACCAATGGATAAATCCTCTAAACAAAAAACCAGCAAAGCAACAGAAATCCTAAATGTCTCTCCAGTTCAGGTGGACTTGACATCTTCAGAACATTTCATCCCAAAGCTACCGAATACACATTCTTCTCCAGTGCACATGGGACATTTTCAAAGACAGACTACCGATTAGGACACAGGCAAGGTCTCTTCAAATCCAAGAGGATAGAAATCATAATAAGCATCTTCTCAGGACACAATGGCATAAAACTAGAAATAAAATACAATAAAAACAAAGAAAAAAGTCAAACACTTGGAGGCTAAATAGCATGCTATTAAACAATGGTTGGGTTACCAAAGAGATCAAAGAAGAAATAAAAAGCATCCTGCAAAAAAATGACAATGAAAACACACAATCCAAAATCTATGGGACACAATGAGAGCAGTCCTGAGAGAGAAGGTCACAGCTCTACAGGGCTACCCAAAAAACCGGAAAAAATGGTAATAAATTAAGTAATCTTGCAACTTAAATAATTAGAAAGCAACAATAAAAGCCCATATTACCAAAAAAGAAAGTGATAATAAAGAACGGAGCAGAAATAAAGGCCATAGAGACCAAAAAACTAATACAAAAGATCAATGAAACCAAGAGCTGGTTCTTTGAAAAAAAAAATTGATGAACCTCTAGCCAGTCTAGAGGTTCTAAGAGAGAGGACCCAAATAAACAAAGAGAGAGGACCCAAATAAACAAAATCAGAAGTAAAAGAGTTGAAGTAACAAATTACCCGACAGATATACAAGGATTGTAAAAAATTATAACAACTCTACTCCAACAAATGGAAAACCTGGACAAAATGGACACATTTCTAGACAAAGACAAGCTTCCAAAACTCAATCAGAAAGAAGCAAAAATCCTGAACAGGCCTATAATTACTGATCAAATTGGATCAGTAATAAAAAGCTTCCAAAAAACAAAAGCCCTGGAACAGATGGCTTCTCAAGGGAATTTTACCAAACATTCAAAGAAGAACTAAAACCAATCTTGCTCACACTATTTCAAATATTTCAAGACAACGGCATACTTCCAAGCTCTTTTTATGAAGCCAGCATTACCATAATCCCCAAACCAGAAAAAAGACACCACAAAAAAAGTGATTAACAGGCCGCTATTCCAGATGAACATTGATGCTGTAATCCTCAACTAAATTCTAGCAAACCGGATCCAGCATTACATTAGAATAAATCCCACCATGACCAAGTGGGATTTATTCCAGGGATGCAAATATGGGACAATATCCACAAATCAATGAACATGGAACATCACATGAACAAATTGAGAGAAAAACCACACAATCATATCAATAGGTGCAGAAAAGGTATTTGACCAAGTGCAACAGCCTTTTCTGATAAAAACACTCAGCAGAGTAGGAAGAGAAGGATCATCCTTCCACATAATAAAAGCCTTATATGAAAAACCTACGCCAACATTATACTCAATGGCCAAAAATAAAAACTATTTCCTTCTAGAACAGGAACAAGACAGGGATGCCCACTTTCACCACTCCTGTTCAACACAGTACTGGAAGTCCTAGCCACAGTGATCACACAAGAAAAAGAAATAAATGGTTCCCAAATTGGAAAATAAGAAGTAAATTGTCATTATTTGCAGATGACATCATACGTACATAGAAAACCCCAAACACTCCTTCAAAAATTCAGAAAACTTAATAAATGAATTTGGAAATGTAGCAGACTAAAAAATTAACTCTAAGAAATATATTGCATTTTTATACACCAATAGTGAACTTACAGAAAGAGAGATTGAAAAAAAATCCCATTGATCATCCCACCAAAAAAAATAAGATACCTAGGAATAAACTTAACTAAGGAGGTAAAAGGCCTCTACTCAGAAAACCAGAAGATGTTGAAAAAAGAGATAGAGGAAGACAGAAACAGATGGAACAACATAACTTGTTCATGGATTGGTAGAAACAACATCATTAAAATGGCTGTACTACCCAAAGCAATCTATAGATTCAATGCACTCTGCATTAAAATACAAACAGCATATTTCACAGACAGACCTAGAACAAACTCTCCAAAAATCCATCTGGAATAAAAAAAAAAAAAGACCACGAATAGCTGCAGCAATCCTGAGAAAGAAGAACAAAGTAGGAGGGATCTCAATACCAGATATCAAGCTGTATTACAAAGCTACTGTTCTCAAAACTGCCGGACACTGGCACAAGAATAGACATATGGGCCAATGGAATAGAAGGGAGAACCCAGAAACCAATCCAAAACACTAAGCTCAATTAATATTTGACAAAGTTTGCAAAAACATACAATGGAGATAAGACAGTCTCTTCAATGCACGGTGCTGGGAAATTTGGTCAGACACATGCAAAAATGAAACGGGGCCACCAACTTACAGCATACACAAAAAATAAACTCAAAATGGATAAATGACTTAAACATAAAGCTGGAAACCATAAAAATATTAGAGGAATCCACAGGCAGCAGAGTCTCAGATATATGTTGAAGCAATATCTTCACCGACACAGCTCCTGGGGTAATGGAAAATAAACAAATGGGAAGACATCAAAATAAAAAGCATCATCATAGGAAAAAAACAAACATCAACAAAACAACAACAAAGCCCACTGCATGAGAGAACATATTTGCCGACGTTCTCTCTGATAAGGGTTTCATCTCCAACATTTACAGGGAACTCATACAACTTAACAAAAGGGAGATAAACAACCCAATCACAAAAATGGGCAATGGACCAAAATAGATACTTGTCCAGAGAGGACAAAAGGAAGGCCAAGAGACATATGAAAACATGCTCAGAGTCCCTAATCATCTCAGAGATGCAAATCAAAAGGACAATGAGGTACCACCTCACAGCTGTCAGAATGGCTGTCATCAACAGATCAACAAAGGCGAGGATGGGGAGAAAAAGGAACCCTCCTTCCCTGCTGGTGGGAATGCAGACTGGTGCAGCCACTATGGAGAACAGTAGGTTTGATAAAGGAGGGAGCAAGAAACAAGTCCAGAGGCTTTGCTTTTATTGCCTTTGAGAGTCCTGAAGATGAGACAGATGCCGCCAAAGAAATGAATGGAAAAGGAAGTCTTTTAATAAAATTCTAGCACTGTGGTTCAAGTAACAGTATTTCCAGGTTTCCTTCTTATTTTCAAAGTTCCATAACACCATATGAGCCATGGTTATTTAGCCATCACTTTTCTTCTTGTCACAAAAGTGCTGGACTGTGGGGTTGGAACGATGTTGAAACGTCCTTTTTGCATAGCAACATACTACATTAAACTTAGTTACTTTAGAATATGAATACAAATGGAATCGGGCTTTAAGCCTTCAGAGACCTTTCTAATTTAGAACAGCCTGACCCCCCCATCCCCTCCAGAAAGATAATGACAGCAGAAATCAGGTCACTGTTGGTAAAAAGCTAATGCGAATGATGCAAACATTTCCGTAGCATAAAAAAAAGTCCACAAAGACAAGTTGGAAAAGGTGACTTCCCAGTACTTTTCACAAAAAGGTCTTGAAAGCTTGGTATGTCTAGTTCCTTTACCCTCAATTTGGTATACATTTTTTCAAAGTATTTGTAGTGATTTCAGAGAGCAAGGGAGAGGGAGAGAGAAATAGAAACACAAATGATGAGAGAGAATCATTGATTGGCTGCCATCTCCTTATGACCCACTGGGGATTGAGCCAGTGACTTGGGCTTTTTCTCTGACCAGGAATGGGAACGTGACCTCCAGGCTCACAATTGGATGGTCAACCATCACAGAGTCACAGCAGGTGGGCTAGGTATTTAGTTCTTGAAGACAGGAACTGATGTGAGTTAGGAGATGGGGTGTGCCATATCTAATTGTCCTTCCCGCCCCTAACTTTTCTCTGGTTAATTATTTTTAAATCATGCAACAAGACTGACTTTTGTAAAATGTATATATCCTGATTTATTTTAAGGTAGTGAATGAGAGTTCCTTTTATTGGGTCTTTAATGTGCTAGTGAAGGAAATAGTCTTATTTCTCTTTAATCTTAAAGTCTAGCCAATGTAAGTGTGTCCCATATCCTTCAAAGGTGTCTGTGCTCGTTGCACAAGTATTCCTTAATATTACCCTCAAAGTCACTCCATTAGGGCCTCTTTTTGGGAACATATTTTCTTTGGTTCTGTTATATTTTCAGATACAGTGGGGCCTTGACTTATGAGTGTCCCGACTAACAAGTTTTTCGAGACACCATCCGTCTCTCGGCCGACTGTTTGCTTTGAGTTGTGAGCTAAAATTTGGGTTACGGCCAGCTTCAGATACCCCACCTCTAGTTGGCGCAGCAAATGTCACAGGGAACTCCACAACATCAGACCAGCATCACCTGCTCACTCGTTCAATGTTGATTTGAAATACGAGTAATTTGAGTTACGAGCTCTGTCACGGAACGCATTAAACTCGAAAGTCAACGCCCCACTGTATTCCCAATATACCATACCATTATTTTAAGCCATGTTCTTTTGGATATATTAAGAATCACTCTTCCCTGGGACCAGTTAACATATGCAGATTTCTACATCAATAACCAAGATTGTGCTTTTGCTACACTTTTGATCTTATATTTAAGTTAATTTGTGTGTATACTCATTATACCAGATATTAAGTTGTTGATCTTCAATGACTTTTAGTACATAACTCACTTATGTCCCTGTTCTTTATTTGGAGAGCCTGTTTTATGGTACATTGAAGGGGGTCAGTACATATTGATCCCTTTTCTTTACCTTTATCTTTTAGGGTTTGTCGACAGCCAAGAGTTGGATTAGTCTCATGATTTTTCTTGAGTTCAGAAGTCCGTTTATTTGGTTTTTGAAGCAAAGTTGATGTTGTTTTCCTAGTTTCTAAGCAGAGGAAAATGTAGTTTGTGTAGACATTATTCCTAAGTGTCTTCTTTCATGTGATATTTAATAGCCTACACACTGTGCTGCATAATGATTATGAATAAGACAAACTCCCCATTTATTGGACACTTATTTTCTACCAAAGTCCTGGTGCATGGATTCATGCACAAATGAGGTCCAGTCACCCCAGCCCCAATGGGTCGGATCAGGGCCAGGCCTGTCAGGAGAAGGAGACTGTGGGAGATTGTCCAGCAATCCCCGCCCCACTATTGGTGGTGGGGTTGGCTGTGGTGAGGTGCCAAGTTGATCTGGGTGGTGGGGGCTGACCATGGGTGGGGCCAGCGCTCAGGAGGGGCTGTGGGCAGTGGGATGGCTGTCCCTGTTCCCGAATAAGGTGGGTTGGGGGCGGCGATCCAGTCCAGTGGCCTGGGGGAGGGACCATAGGTGGTTGGCCAGGCAGTCTTGCTCCTGACCTCAGTGGGGGAACAATGGGGCATAGCTGGCTGTGGGGGAGGGGTTGTGCGCGGATGCATGTGGTGGGGGTCTATTAGGGGCTGCGCCAGCCAGGGGGAGGGGCCACAATCAGTTGGCTGGCCTGCCCTGCCCCTGATCAGGGTCAGGCGACCAATCTGGGGTGAGGCTGGGCGGACAGAGGGGCTGCAGAAAGGGTGGCCTAGGCCGGCCTCTTCCTATTGGGGTGGAGTGAGATTAGGGTCCTGGATGGTAGTGGGGGAGGGGAGAGTTGGCTGGCCTAGGCCTACCCCAGAGCTGGCTGGTTCACTGGCCACAGTGGGCCTCATAGGACCGGTTGTTCTGGTTGTTATGGCATTCCAGTCACTGGCTTTTTTAATGTATATATAGATAGATGGTAAAAATAACAAATACGCAATGAAAGTAAGTATAATCATGCACAAACAAGACAAGAGGAAAAATATGGGAGGTAATTGTTTTTAGAGGTAGTATGGGCAGGGCATAGTGTTTTTATTCTCAAAATTAAGGGGATCAAGGGATGTTTGCTGAATCTCAAACATTGGGAAGGAAGCCGAGGTGCACAACTCTGTGGAAAACATTTTGGACCCAGAAAGCTCAAGTGATTCCTTAAGGTGGGAACTGTGTCTTGTGGCTGTTTGGTTTGTGTCGCTGCCCATCAGTGCCAGACATCTTGGTGGAATGTGTGACTGTAGATTTCTTTACAGAAATAGGTCCAGACATCCAAAGAGTTTTGTGTGGAGCAATTACAATGACCTGAGCTATGTTTACACAGGTTACGTTGATTTGGCTAAAAGATCAACCATCATGACGTTATTCGGAGATTGGGGGATTTTTGTATGTTAGCCAAGTCCTATACTTAAAGGTATATTTCTAGGAACTCATATTTTTAAATTCTTTATTGTTTCAAGTATTACATATAGTAATATATATGTCTCCTTTTCCCCACATTATGCCCTCCCTGGCCACTCCCACCCTCATCACATGCCCTCACCCCCCTAGGGTCTGTGTCCCTTGGTTATGCTTATTTGCCTGCATACAAGTCCTTGGGTTGATCTCTTACCCCCCTAGCCTCCTGCCTTCCCTCTGAGTTTTGACAGTCTGTCACATACTTCTGTGTCTCTGGATCTATTTGTGTTGATCAGTTTCTGTTATTCATTATATTCCACAAATGAGTGAGGTAATGCGCTACGTTTTCTTTCCTGCCTAGCTTATTCCACTTAGCATAATGCTGTCCATGTCCTTCCATGCTTTTTGGAAAGGGAAGAGTTCTTTCCTTTTTACAGCAGTGTAGTATTCTGTTGTGTAGATGTACCCCGCCATTGTTAATCCATTTATCTGCTGATGGGCACTTAGGCTGTTTCCAAATCTTAGCTATTGTAAATTGTGCTGCTATGAACATATGGGTGCATATATCCTTTCTGATTGGTGTTTCTAATTTCTTGGGAAAGATCCCTAGTAGTGGGAGTACTGGATCAAATGGCAGTTCCCTTTTAATTTTTTGAGGAAACTCCATACTGTTCTCCACAGTGGCTTTACCAGACTGCATTCCTACGAGCAGTGCAAGAGGGTTCCTTTTATTCCACATCCTCCTCAGCCCTTGTGGTTTGTTGATTTGTTGATGATAGCCATTCTTGCCAGTGTGAGATGGTATCTCATTGTCATTTTGATTTGCATCACTTGGAAGATTAAGGATTTTTAGCATGTTTTCATATGTCTCTTGGCCTTCTGTATGTGCACTTTTCAAAAGTATCTATTTAAGTCCTATGCCCATTTTTTGATTGCATTGTTTATCTTCCTTTTTTTTAGATGGCTGAGTTCCCTTTAAATTTTGGAGATTAGGCCCTTATTGGATGTAACATTGGCAAATATGTTCTCCCAAGCAATGGGATTTCTTGTTTTGGTTTGTTTGTTTGTATTTGTGTGTGTGTGTGTGTGTTGTTGATGGTTTCTTTTTCTCTGCAGAAGATTTTTATTTGGATGTAGCCCCATTTGTTTATTTTCTCCTTATTTTCCATTACCCTAGGAGTTATATTAGTAAAGAGCTTCTTTGAGATATGTCTCATATTTTTCTGCCTATGGATTCTTCTAAGATTTTT
This sequence comes from Myotis yumanensis, assembly GCF_028538775.1. NCBI lineage: Eukaryota > Metazoa > Chordata > Mammalia > Chiroptera > Vespertilionidae > Myotis > Myotis yumanensis. The sequence continues at coordinate 716,699 of NW_027223775.1, forward strand.
ACAGTTTCTGTCTTACAATTAGGTCCTTTATCCATTTTGCGTTTATTTCCCTCTATGGTGTGAGGCAGTGGTCTAGTTTCATTATTTTGCATGTATCTATCCAATTTCTCCAACATCCTGTATTGAAAAGACTGTCTTGACTCCATTGTATGCTCTTGCCTCCTTTGTCAAATATTAATTGGGCATAAAGGCTCAGGTCTATTTCTGTGTTCTCAGGTCTGTTCCATTGGTCTACTAGTACACGTCTGTTCTTGTGCCAGTACCAGCGAGCTTGAGAACAGTGGCTTTGTAATATAACTTGACATCCGCAATTGTGAAAGGCCAACATTGTTCTTCTTTCTCAAGATTACTGGGACGATAACAGGTCTTTTTATTTTTTATTGCATATGAATTTCTGAAGACTTTGTTCTAGGTCTATGAAATATGTCATTGGTATTTTAATGGGGATTACAGTACATCTGTAGAATGCTTTGGGTAGCATGACCATTTTAATGAGATTTATTCTACTAATAGATGAACATGGTATAGTCTTCATTTGTTTATGTCTTCCTCTACCTCTTTTTTCAATGTCCTGTAGTTTTCAGAGTACAGATCTTGTACTTATTTAGTTAAGTTTATTCCTTGGTATCCTCATTTTTTTTTTTTTTTTTTTGCAATTGTAAATGGGATTGTTGTTTTTGTTTGTTTGTTTGTTTTTCTGTCAATTCTTTATTGTGTTATCAAAAAGCCATAGATTTCTGGGTGTTAATTTTGTATTCTGCTACATTACCAAATTCATTTATTAAATGAAGAACTTGTTTTATGGTACACTGAAGGAGGTCAATACATATTGATCCTTTTACTTTACATTTATCTTTTAGGATTTGTCGACAGCCAAGAGTTGGATTATTCTCATGATTTTTCTTGAGTTCAGAAGTCCATTTATTTGATTTATGAAGAATAGTTAATGTTGTTTCCCTAGTGCTAAGCAGTAGAAAATGTAGTTTGTGTAGACATTTTTCCTAAGTGTCTTCTTTCAAGTGATATTTAGTAGTCTACACACTATGCTGCATCATTATTTGCAAAAGACAAAATCCCCATTTATTGGGTAGTTATTTTCTACCAGAGGCCTAGTGCTCGAATTTGTACATGGGTGTCGTCTGGCCCGGCCCGGCCCCAAACCAGTCCTTTGGTCATCCCTCACTTTGGTCATGCCACACGCAGCCTGATTGATATGGTAGCACTTCCAGTACTCACTCAAACAGGAGTGGTGACAGTGGGCATCCCTGTCTTGTTGCTGTTCTTGGGTGACTTGATTTTTGTTTTGGCCTATTGAGTATGGTGTTGGCTGTATGTTTGTCATATAAGGCTTTATTATGTTGAGGTATGATCCCTCTATTCTCAGTTTGCTGAGAGTTTTTACCAAAAAGTGTGTTGGGTTTTGTCAAATTCTTTTTCTTCATCAATTTATATGATTATGTGATTTTTATCTCTCAATTTGATGTATCATGTGTATTGATTTGAGGATGTTGCACCATCATTTCCTCGCCAGAATAAATCCATGTGCTCATGGTGTATGATCTTTCTGATGTAATGCTGGTTCTGATTTGCTAGGATTTTGTTGAGGATTTTAGAATCTATGTTCATCAGAGATACATTGGCTTGTAATTCTCTTTCTTTGTAGTATCTACATCTGTTTGGGAATAGGGTAATGCTGGCTTATAGAAATAGCTTGGAATTGTTCCTTCCTCTTGAATTTTTTGGAATATTGTGAGGAGGATAGGTTTTGTTTGAATGTTTTGTAAAACCTCCCGTGAAGCTGTCTGGCCCAGGGCCTTTGTTTCCTGGAAGTTTTTCAATGACCGCTTCAGTTACCTTCTGTTTATTGGTCTATTCAGATTTTTTTATTCTTCTTGATTGAGTTTTAGAAGGTTGTACTTTTATAGGAATACATCCACTTGTTCTAGGTTGACCAGTTTGTTGGAATAGAGTTGTTCATAGTATTTTTATAACCCTTTTTATTTCTTTGGGGTCAGTTGTTATTTTGTCTCTTTCATTTCTGATTGTTTATTTGGGTCCTCTCTCTGTGCTTCCTGGTGAGCCTGGAAGAAGTTCATCAATCTTATTTATCCTTTCAAAGAACCAGCTCTTGGTTTTATTGATATTTTGTAGTGATTTTTTTTTTTTTTTTTGGTCTCCATGTTATTTAATTCTGCTGTGATGTTTACTGTTTCCTTCCCTCTGCTCAGTCTGGGCTTTTCTTGTTGCTCTCTTTCTAATTCGTTAAGTTGTAGAGTTAGATAATTTCTTACCAGTTATTCATTGTTTTTTGTTTGTTATTTATTTGTTTGTTTGTTTTTTGTGGCTGTAATGCTATGAACTTCCCTCTCAGAACTGCTTTCAGTGTATACCATTGAATTTGAATTGTTGTGTTTTCATTGTCATTTCATTCCAGGATGTTTTTAATTTCTTTTTTGATGTTTTTGATAACACAAACATTGTTTAATAACATACTATTTAGCCTGCAGGTATTTGAATTTTTGTTAATTTTTATTGTAGGTTATATCTAATATTAGAGGCCTGGTGCACAAAACTATTGCATGAGGGGTGGTGGTGTCCCTTCAGACAAGCCTATACCCTCTCCAATCTGGGAATGCTGGCTCCTAATTGCTCACCTGCCTGCCTGCCTGCCTGCCTGGCACCCCTAACTGCCCCCCACCCCCACCCCTACCTACAGCCTGATCAACGCTCACTGCCTCTACTTGCTGGCCTAATCACCCCTAACTGCCCCACCAGCTGGCCTGGTCTTCCCTAACTGCCCTGTGGTCGGCCAGGTCACCTCTAACTGCCCCCTACCTGCTAGCCTGGTCGCTGTCAACTGCCCCTCCACCAGCCTAATCACCTTTCACTGCTCCCCACCTTGCCGGTTAATCGCCCCCAACTACCCCCCTGCCAAACTGGTCACCCCTAACTCTCCCCCTGCCAGTTTAGTCACCTCTTACTGCCTCATATCCCGCTGCCCTTGGCACCTTCAACTGCTCCACTACTGGGCTGGTTTCATTCTACCGTGCCCCTTGTCTGCCTGGTTGCCCCTCACAGCAACCCCACAGGCCTGGTTGCCCCACACAACTTGCTGTTCACTTGTTTGGTTGTCCCTCACTAAGCCCCAACTGGCCTGGTTGCTCCACGTATCCTGCTGTCCAGTCGTTTGGTCGTGGCTCATTAACTCCTCCGCCCCCCCGCCAGTCTGGTCTCCCCATGCAGCCTGCTTGTTCAGTCATTTGGTTGTCCCTCACTAAGCCCCCTGCCAGCCAGGTCATAGGCAGCCATCTTGTCAGGGCGTGAGGAATAATTTGCAAATTACCTCTTTATTATATACTAGTATGCCTTTGTAATCAGAGAAGATGCTTGATATGATTTCCCTCTTGTTTAATTTGAAGAGACTTTGTTTGTGTCTCAAGTGGTCTGTCTTTGAAAATCTCCCATGTACACTTAAGTAGAATGTATATTCTGTAGCTTTGGGCTGAAATGTTCTGAAGATGTCGATTAAGTCTATCTGACCTAGTGAGTTGTTTAGGATTGTTGTCTCCTGTGATGGCCTTCATTTTAAAGTCTATTTTGTCAGTACTGTTCATTTCTATTCTAGCTTTTCTTTTCTTTTCAATTTGCATGCAAAATTGTTTCCATCCCTTCACTCTCATTCTGCGTGAGTCTTTTGTTTTGAGGTGGGTCTCTTGTTGACAGGATAGAGTTGAGTCATACTTTTGAATCAATTCCGCAACCCTACGCCTGTTGATTGGAGCATTTAGTCCATTTACATTAAGGGTTACTATTGATAGATACTTATTTATTGCCATTTTAATTCTATATGCCTAGGATTCCCTCTCATTTCTTCTTCTCATTACAGCAGTGCCTTCAGGATTTCTTGGAATTCTGTCTTTGTGGTGTTGTATTCTTTAGCCATTCTTTGTCTGGGAAGCTTTTTATTTAACCATCTATTTTGAATGACGGCCTTACTGGATATAGTAATCTTGGTCTCAGATCCTTGCTTTCCATTACCTTAAGTACTTCATGTCATTCCCTTCTGGCCTGTAGAGTTTCTGATGAGAAACCAGGTGTCAGCTGTCATTGGAACTTTATTGAAGGAAACACATTTCTTTTCTCTTGCTGCCTTCATGATTATCTCTTTTTCTTTAATTTGTGGCTCTTTAATTATTACATGTCTGGGTATAAGCCTGTTTGAGTTCTTCTTGTGTGTGACATTTTCCTTTAAGAAGTTAGGGATGTGTTCTGCCATTGTTTCTTCAAACACCTTCTGTATGCCTTTCTCCCTTTCTGCCTCTTTGGGAACACCCACTACTCTAATATTGTTACATTTCAGGTAGTCTCAGTTCCTTTAACCTGTCCTCCTGTTTTTCAATTGTGTTTTTTTTTTCTGGTTTTTCTAATTGAGTGATATTTTCTCTCTGACTAATAATTCACTGATATGATCCTCAGCTTCCCTAATATGCTGTGTATTTCTTCCAATGTGTTCTTTATTAGTGTTATGTCATTTTTTTAAAAATCTAGAACTGTTCTTTTTTCATAGCTACTGTATCTTTTTTCATGCTATTGAGTATTTTTACCATGATTGCTCTGAACTCTGAATCAGATAAATTTCTTATCTCTACTTCATTTTTCTCTTCTGAGAATTCTCTAGTTCTTTCATTTTGGGGTTATTTCTTTGTTTCCTAATTTTGGCTTTCTGTTTGAGTTTGTGATGATGAGTTATGTAGATCCTCTATCAGTGGTTCTTAATCTTCTGGCCCTTTAAATACACTTCCTCATGTTGTGACCCAACCATAAAATTATTTCCGGTGCTACTTCATAACTGTAATGTTGCTACTGGTATGAATCATAATGTAAATATCTGATATGCAGGATGGTCTTAGGCAAGCCCTGTGAAAGGGTCATTCGACCGCCAAAGGGGTCGCGACCCACAGGTTGAGAACCGCTGCTCTACACCTCTCAGTCTCTCCTGCAGGACAGTGTTAACGGCTGTTTCTGAATAATTAGGTCAGACAAAGACTCAAAGCCTCAAGAGACCACCTCTGGCTACACACTTATAGGGTTCTGACTTGAATTACCCCTGCAGGCAGTCATCCTCAGGCAATAGATTTTTCTCAACATGGTGGGGCAGTGGCTTCTACTGGAGACCAATTGTCATTCTTAATCTCTTAAGTGGCCTCAGAGCAAAGTTTTTTCCAATAGGGTGTGTCAACTGTCCTGTTCCCAGACAGGCAGATGTCTGTGTGGGTAAGATGTCCTCCTCTGCATGAGGGAATGACTCCTCCCAGGGGTCTTGGGTGTCTATCTTCTGAGATGTATCCCTTGAGTCCCTTGTCCTGGCTTCTGCCCTCACAGCTCCAGTCCACTTCACCCTCCCTTTGCCAGAGCACAGGGAAATTTGTGTGTTGGCCCTTTAGGAGGATGCCTGAATATCCATCAGCCTCTCTCTGTTAGATAAGTGGGGATGAGAAGGGCAGCTCAGTTGGGGGGTGGGAGGACAGTTGGGGGTGATCAGGCCAGTAGCCTGAGTGGTTAGGGGAGATCAGGCAGGCAGGCAGGTGAGCTGTTAGGAGGCAGTGGTGCTGGATGTCAAGAGGGATATGTGACTTCCGGGTTAGGCTCAATTCATAACCTGGCAGTTGGACATCCCCCAACGGGTCCCAGATTAGAGACAGTGCAGGCCGGGTTGAGGGACACACCCTCCTGTGAATGAATGTCATGCACCGGGCCACTAGTATATCCATAAAGATATATTTTGTGATTCCAAGAATCATATACTTGTTGAGGAAATATGGCAACCAAATTAACACATCTTAATAAATAAGATATAAGTATTTTGTCAACAGGCTGAAAAGTGATAGGTGTGGGCTCAGAGGGTCTGTTTTTAATAAAACTGAGGGTGGAAAGGCACACTTGAAAGAGTCAGGCATTGCAAGTTGCCAAATCACAGAGTGCACATAGTTGTGAAAAAATAAGGCAAAAGTGACTCATTCATATCAGTACAGAGATGTCTTCAAGTCTAACATAGAGGGGAGAAACCAAGATGGCGGCATAGGTAAACACTGGAAATTGCTGCCTCCGACAACAACTTCAAAAATACAACAAAAAGACAAAATGGACATCATCCCGAACTACAGGAAGGCTGGCTGAGTGGAAATTCTACAACTAGAAGGAAAGAGAAAAGCACACTGAGACTCAGAGGAGCTGCACAAGTAAAGTGCAGAGGTAAGGAGGCTCGAGCGCGCACTCGGAAAGGGGCAGGCACCTGAGGACGCGGCTGTCTTTTTGAATCGGGAGCGAGTCACCAGCTCCGGGACTGCTCTGAACTCCAGTTCCGGGAGTTCTCTGGGGAACCAGGACTCATACCGGGAGGAACTGGACTGTCTGGCAGCAGGCAGAACTCGGAATTCAAGGGCGGCTTTCCCTCAGAGGTGCTTGCAGCAATTACCTGGACACTGAGATGCCAGCGTGCGGCCCCTTAGGGCAGGGCTGAGGAGCAGCCATAGCTGCTTGCTCTGCCCTGTTGCTTCCGAGACCCCGTACCACCCAGGCAGTGGCAGAAACTTTTGCATATGAATGCCCTGGCCCTTTGCAATCTGAAAAGTACCTAACAAACTGAAGCTTGGCCAGACAGACCCAGAATTTCCAAGAGAAGACCCAAGGCCCCACAGCAGCTTGCATTGCTTCACAGCTGGGCCTCATCTGGGCACCTTCACACCCCCCCCCCCACTCCCCTCCAATAGGAACGGGAATCTGTATATCTCTTCATAGCTCCTGCTGGGTAGCCTTAGGCAGAGGCTAAATTAGCACCTCCTTAGAACCAAGAGCCAGTGTACCCAGTGGTCAGAGTGGGACCATCCAGATTACAAATCCTCAGATCCATAAGGAACACACTCAGGGGGAAGACTCAGTGAGCACCAAAGCCCTACTGAAGCAAATCTTGACCCAGAAGGGTGTCTTCAGCACAGAAGTTCTCCCACTGCAGACACAGCTGATTCTCACAGCCAATTGGCCTGGAGGTCAATTCCTCCCAGTGATAACTACAACAATAAAGGCTTAACTACAACAAGACTGTGCACACAGCCCACAAAGGGGTGCACCAAGAGTGTCCACCTCAGGTCATTGGGGAGACTGAGCCACTGGGCCCTATAGCACACCTAGCACTCAAAGCCACTCTACCAACACAGGGAAGCATAAAAAATGTGGAGACAAAGAAACAGGTCACAAATGGCAGAAATGGAGGAAAGCAAATGACTGGATATAGAGTTCAAAACCAAGTTTATACGGTTTTTCAAGAATTTTATTGAAAGCGCCGATAAATTTAGTGAGACCCTGGAGGATATGAAAAAAGACCAACTAGAAATTAAGCATACACTGACTAAAATAAAGAATAATATGCAGAGACCCAACAGCAGACAAGAGGATCCCAAGAATCAAGTCAAAGATTTGAAATATGAAGAAACAAAAAATACACAACCGAAAAGCAAAAAGGAAAAAGAATCCAAAAGTATGAAGATAGTGTAAGGAGCCTCTGGGACAACTTCAAGCGTACCACCATCAGAATTATAGGAGTGCCGGAAGATGAGAGAGGGCAAGATATTGAAAACCTATTTGAAGAAATAATGACAGAAAACTTCCCCTACGTGGTGAAAGAAATAGACTTACAAGTACAGGAAGCACAGAGAACCCCAAACAAAAGGAATCCAAAGAGGACCACACCAAGACACATCATAATTAAAATGCCAAGAGCAAAAGACAAAGAGAGAATCTTAAAAGCAGCAAGAGAAAGAAACTCAGTTACCTACAAGGGAATACCCATACGACTGTCAGCTGATTTCTCAACAGAAACTTTGCAGGCCAGAAGGGAGTGGCAAGAAATATTCAAAGTGATGAATGCCAAGAACCTACAACCAAGATTACTTTATCCAGCAAAGCTATCATTCAGAATTGAAGGTCAGATAAAGAGCTTCACAGATAAGAAAAAGCTAAAGGAGTTCATCACCACCAAACCAGTATTATATGAAATGCTGAAAGGTATCCTTTAAGAAGAGGAAGAAGAAGAAAAAGGTAAAGATACAAATTATGAACAACAAATATGCATCTATCAACAAATGAATCTAAGAATCAAGTGAATAAATAATCTGATGTACAGAATGAACTGGTGATTATAATAGAATCAGGGACATAGAAAGGGAATGGACTGACTATTCTTGGGGAGAAAAGGGGTGTGGGAGATGCGGGAAGAGACTGGACAAAAATCGTGCACCTATGGATGAGGACAGTGGGTGGGGAGTGAGGGCAGAGGATGGGGTGGGAATTGGGAGGAGGGGAGGTATGGTGGGAAAAAAGAGGAACCAATGTAATAATCTGAACAATAAAGACTTAATAATAAAAAAAGTCTAACATAGAGACTCTTACTATTAATTATGTTGGAAAGTTGAAAACATTGAGAGAATCAGTGTAGTGAAGAACAATATGCTTCTGCAGTTGAATATACACAAACAGCCTATCCATTTAAATTTTGGATGTGCTAGTGAGCAAAGAAAATTAGTTAAAGGCTCATTTGTGGACATTTGGGATAAGAACTAGCACTGAAACAGTAATATTTATGGGAAATGTAATATTTCTCATATTTTGAAGGAGATCTGGGACTCTTCACATGAACTGTTAAATACTCGTAGTACGGCTAAAGGCAGTAAAATTTATATTGCCATCATTACCAAAACTAAGGTTACACATTTTAACTAGTCAGCATTTGGAGAGAGCCATGCTAAATTGGTGATAAATTATAAAATTATATGTGTAATGAATTTGGCATGTACTGGCCCAATAAAATATTACTATGCACAGATGATATCTTGCCAGTATTCGAATATATCCAAGTGCACAACTAGCACATGTGGCTTTTCCTCAGTCCAAAATGTAGTTGAAAGTGTAGCATAAAAGTTCTAAGGTATGTGAGACAGTCAATTTTGAAATTAAATGGACATAAATTGCCTCTATATTGTGGGCTTCCAGAACAATGGAAATGTTTTAACCGAAATGCTAATAATTCAATACTTGCATACAGAAATAACTATCAGTTCTTAGATGAAAGTGCATGAAGAAGTGAGTGTAACGGGAAGATTAAGGAGTTTTTAGTAATGTAGACAAGTGATTGTGTGAGCAAGAGAGAGCAAAGTAGAGAAGGAGAAAAGTTGGCAGACGCTTGTCAAGCTATAGGTAGGCACTGATAAATATGTATGTGGACATTATGGAAATTGCTTGCACTTTGTTCAGAAGTGGACAGGTTTTTCCCACTGATGGTCATTTAAGAAATTATGGAAGATGTACAGGGAGGACAAGATGTCAGAAGATAATATATTCCAGAATAACATATCATAGTGCATACAAGCATGAGCCTAAATCGAGTCTAAGAGTAAATTTAAACATTGTTGTGGAAAGAGGAAATAAAGTGTTGTTTTGAATTATTGTTTTCCCTTAAAACATTGCTCTCCATTGTGATACCCTCACGTAAGTAATTTTCATCTACAGGAACACTGTCACGTGGGAGAGAGAGTTATGCAGGCATTCCTTGCAAAGAGACAATCCCTTCCCGGAGAAATTGCCATATATCTCCAAGAGATGATGATTGCAATGCTAGTTATAGGTAATGGGCAATAAAGCATAAGACACCTACGCTATACTATACACTGTCTGCTGTTGGGGTGAAATTCATCTACCATAACACTAAATATTTACCATTGACCAACTAAGTAGCATGTAGTATATTCAGAGTCTTATGCCACCACCATATCTGAGTAGGTCCAAAACATCTTTATCACCCATACATAAAAGCTCTCCAGGTAAAGCAGTCACGACCATTCTCTTCCTCAGTCCAGCTTCTATGAAACAACAACCAGCGTTCTGTCCGTATTGATGCACCTGTTTTCCACAGATCATAGTATCAGAATGAAACAGGATAGGCCCTCTTGTGCCTGGCTTGTTTCCGTTACCATAACTGTGTCCCAGGGTCATCCATGTGGCAGTAATCAGTTCACCGCCACTTTTATGGCTGATTAAATATTCCCTTGCAGCTCTAGTGCACACAGCTCGTTTACCACTCCAACTGTGGGCGTTGTTTCCACCAGAGGACTGATGTGAGCATTCTTGGACTAGTATTTCATAGAAGTTTCCAGTTATTGTGGGTGCAAAACTTAGAGTGGATTTCGGAGACATATTGCAATCCAGTGTTAAATGTTTGTTGTAGGAGTTTCCATTATTTTCCACAGCAGCCACGCCTTGTCACCTTTCTGTTCCTTGTGCACAGGATTCCAGTTGCTCTAAGTTCCCAACAACCCCTGATATTTTGCTCTTCAAACATTGGGACCTACTTAGGAATAAAGTGGTATCTCACTTAGGTTTGGATTGGCATTTCCCTAACTACCCATTATCTTGATCATCTTTCCATGAGCTTGTTAGCTGTTTGTGTATCTTCTTTGGAGAAATGACTCTTGAAGCCTTCTGTCCATTTGCATTTTCCTATTTTTACAGAGGTTCATATGAGAGCTGAGGTAAGTGTCCAGATATACTGCGTGTAAGTGACAGGATTGGAATTAACAGGCCATCTTGTGTTTAACTCTAACTTTACTTTTATTTCCACAGGGAGTACTGTATGCAGTATGGGTTTTGTATTATCTTGGACGTATTGTATTCTTTTCTTAGTAGCTCATTTGGAACAGTCCAAATCTTTCAGGAGTGAAGGATCATATTCATTTATTTTCCTTATTAATTAAATGAAGTGCAACATTTTCTTTTTTTGTTGTTTCTCACCTGAGGATATATGTCTATTCATCTTGGAAGAGTGGACGGAGGGAGTGGGGCGCAGAGAGAGCTACATCAATGCTAGAGAGATACTTTGATTGGTTTCCTCATGCACAATCCCCAACCAGGGCCAGGGATGGACCCTGCAAACCAGGCTCATGCCCTTAACCTGGAATCAAATCCGGGATCCTGCAGTGCCAAGACCGGTGCTCGACCCACTTAGGCACACCAGCCAGTGGGGTACTTTGTAATTTTTTAATCAGAAGGAGCATTTGACAGCGTGAACATAAGAAGAATACGAAGGTCAGAATTCTAGCCTGTTTGCAGAAAATGTGCATTCATATGTATTCATAGTCAATTATTTCAGGCAAAACATTATTCTTCAGCTGTATTTTAAATAATTGTAAGCTCCCTTTTCTACCTCAGCTTTACTGACATATTTTTAGCACAGGTGTATAAAAGCATAGATTTTCCAACTATTTAAGACTTTACTAGGGTCATGTCATACTGACATAAAAATATTCGTTAAGATGTTAAAGTATTGTTATTTGGTCACTAACTTGACAGGAGGCTCAGGTGGAGCACCACCAACCCGAGGGCCCCCTCTGACTTATGGTGGAAGGAGTCGCTGGGATGATTATTACAGCCACAAATGAGATGGGTATGATGGGGGAGCATAACAATTGCTGCAACAGCCAGTGGGACACCTCTGTAAGAGGCCGTGAGCATGGTGCTGGTGGGGATCATAGGATTCACCTTCTACACAAGAGAAAGTGAATCATGCAGTGCAATAGCTCAAGTTATTGGGATCCTCAAGGACTGTCAAGAGGGAAGCCCCGGTGACAGATGAAGTAGAAACTGAACTTAAAATAATGCTAAGTTATGGACGGCATTTTATTTGTAAAGAAATTGTCTTCTGTTATTTAAAGAATGAATACAAGCAAATGGTGGGTTTGGGGAAGAAGCAAGAATTTTAGATCCATTTGTGAAATTTCTGCATAGAATGCAAAGTTTGAATCCTTCAAGGTTATTTTATACGTGTTGATTTTAATAACAATATACTTTAATGTTTAAATCGAATATCTGTATTGTTAAAATATTCAGCATAAAGTTTTCCACTAAATGGGATTTCTTGCCTGATTTTACTACAAACACATAAAAGCAATGTGTTTGGATGGTGAGGTGAATTCTTGGCCCTAAGTTTCCCAAGGTGTCTTTGACCACAAGTGCATAAAGTCTTTGACGTGAACTGCATACAAAATGAAGCGGTGTGTTACTTCTTCATGGCATGCTGTCCTGTTTCCAGTTGGGGTGGGGGGACATATTCTTGGAAAACCTAAATGGAAAAAGGATTGAGGCACCTCCAACAAGGCTGAAAAACAATTGTTCACCTCCTTCCTGTGGCATTTTGTATGTCCTCAATCTTGAAAGGAATAGTATAAGTAGGAAGAAAAATTACATATGGAATTATATAAATGTTTGAACATATCTAAATGTAAGCATTCTTTTGCTTATTGGAATGACATCAGCACCTTTCTGAAGTGGGAATAACAAGATTGAAACTGTATTTGCCACTTAACCAGCTTTCCTGACTATCCCTCTGAATTAAATAAAGTGCCCTTAGATTGATATGTGTATTTTTCTATAGAACTGCTCATGCACTTTCTCTTCAACTTTTTGACATTTAATATATGCTCTCCCAAACATCGAGGTATCTTGAAGCCTCAGAATTATTATGAGCGAATGTCAACAAACATCACAAATGTTGGACGGATGAGTGTACAGTTATCAACAAGCCTTTCAACTTCAATTTTAAAAATCTCCCCCAAAATGTGTGGTTTCTTAAAGTTATTTTTACTGGAATAAGGTATGTGAAATTAATTGAAAATTTTGGAAGCTGGAACCTCAACTATTTAAGAACTTTAAAGTCTAGTCTAGCCTGTCAGACTGGGGGATGGTAGGGGAACAGGCCCTGGTCGGTTTGGATCAGTGAGCCCCTTTTTCATTGCCAGCTGGTATGCTCCTGGATTGGTGAAATACTTAATAAAGCCATTTGGACGCCAAATTTACTCAGCTTAATTTTTCCACTGTAGGTTTGTACTGATAAAGTATTATGGTGCAGAGAAATACAACAAGACAAACAATACAAAACTTCCCAGCATGAAATAGATCACTTTATATACAATCCCATGGGGAAGTGGACTAGAAAGGAAGATTAAATGAGAAGAAGGAACAGCATAAAAGTCCTGACTGTGACAAAGAGCTCCTTCTTGTATTTCTAAACGGATATTCGGGGTATCAAAACGCTAAGCTATTTACATACTTTTAGAAATACTTATTTTCATTGATTTCACAGAGGAAGGGAGAGGGAGAAAGAGTTAGAACCATCAATGGTGAGAGAGAATCATTGCTTGGTAATCCCCACATCTACCACCCAAGATATCTACTGGGCTAAGAGCCCACAACATGGGCATGTCCCGGCCTGGGAATTGGACCCCGACCTCCTGGTTCACAGGTCGAAACTCATCCACTGAGCCAAGCAGACCAGGCTTTGGCTCTTCTTTATTCAGAGTCTTCCCTTTGACATTCGTGTGCTCCAGCTGCCCTGTATCCAGCCTGCCTGAGTGCTGTGCAGATTGGTGGACTCTGGGGTACATTCTAGTAGTAAGGAACCTCCTATGTGTGCCTTACTCTCCCCGCTTGCTTTCTGATGGCCTAGAGACCCCGCCCACAGGGCCTTCATGTACATGATCCCTGTGCACCAGCAGTCACCTCCTATCCAGGCCCCTTCTGTGCCCATCTTCACAGATGCGGTCTCTATCAGAACAGGCGCTTTCTAATCCTCATTGCCTTGACACTATGCTTTTCTGAATATTTTGATGGAAAAGTCCAAATTCCAGTTAAGAATTCAGCTGGATTTCTCAGTCGTGGTCTCTAGAACAAATAAAGCGTCAAGTGCAGGACACTCTGTTTTAGAGGTAACATGCAGCAATGAGTTTTCTTTTGTTTTGTCTTAATATGGTGGGTTTTTAAAATTGATTCTTTAGAGAGAGGTGAATGGAGAGAGACAGACACAGAAGCATGCATTCATGTGAGAGAGAAACAATGTTGGCTGCCTGGGGACTGAACCTGTAAGAGATATACATTTTCTGACCCTTGTTCTCTCATCCTCTTTTCTTGGGGGGTGGAGGGAGCTCACTGACTGTTACAGAAACTTCAGCATTTTCTCTTCCCTCTAGAAGAAGCAGAGTGTGCCTGGCCAGTGTGGCACAGTAGGCCTATGCACCAATAGGACATAGTTCAATTCTCAGTTGGAGCAGGCGCCGGGGTTTACGCCTGTTTCCCCAGGTGGATGTTCAGGAGGAAGCCAACCAATGGTTTTGTCACATTATTGATGTTTTATCCATCTCTCCCTCTCCCTTCCTCTCTGAACTTAAGAAGAAATGTACTGAAAAAGAAATGGCGGAGGTTTAGATGGACGTGTTGTTGCTTTGTCCTGGAGCAGATAAGGCCGAGCAGCTGAAACGGGTAACGTACATCCAGACCAAGCAGAGGAGATTCAGCTGAGAAACAGTCTGCAGCCAGGAAAGGCAGAGAACTCCTAGAAAATGGGGATGGTTAGAGATTGAGGCTGTAACCTCCCCCTGGGCACCAGCTCAGCCGCGAGACCGTGCCATCTTGAGCAGCTGTTATCCGCATCCAGAGAGTGGCTACTAACCCGGAGGCAATGGCTCTCAAGCAGCGTGACTACATGAACTCAGAGGAGACCTGCTTCCCCCCACGGAAAGGTTAGACTTCCCCCAAAAGTGCGGTTTGCAATTCAGGTTGGAGCGAGAAATGCATGCGCGTGCGCAGGGGGGAAATCTGTGCCCTACAAAGTCGAGCCCATTGAGGCCAGCGTGACCCGCAAGTGGGGAGGGCTCCCACAGGGCTGCTCGCAGAAGGTAACACTATAAATAAGCCCATAGTTGGACTGGATGCAAAGGGGCAGCCTCCGATTCTGCCAGCCAGCCGGCTACTTGGTGCCAGGGGGCAGAGCGCGGGCAGAGACTCCACGCAGACCTGGAAGGTGGAGCCCTGCGAGTTCGCACAGCTTCCCAGGCTCTTGTTTACACACTTCCTCTTAAATCTGTGAGTTTGATTGTTGAACCCAGTGCATGGGATTGCCCAGTTGGGGTCGCTAGCGGAGCCTGTAGGGGAAGATTGTTTTTGGGGAGCCTGGGAAACAGAGCTGGGAGTGGCATCTGGGGATCCAGCTCTGGGCTGAGCTGGTTCAGGTACAATAGAGAACTCCTGGTCAGAGAGGACTTATAGCCTTGGAGGTCTGTCCAGACACACTGCCACCCAGAGGCAGAGCCACGGAATGACTCTTCTGTAGATACAGATAAGGCAGTATCTGTACCGGAACCAATACGGCCTGCCTTAAAATCAGGACTGTGGCTTCCAACATGGAGGAACAGTGTATCAGAGGGAAATTCAACATTCTCCTGAATTCTGGGCATGCACAAAAGAAGAGTAGAAGATCTGAAGCACCTGCATTACTGCACATTTTTATTTTTATTTTTTTAATTACTTTTTCACCTTTTAACTAAGAAAACTTTTTTTCTTTTTTCCCCCCATCACCTGATTTTACCCTTTCAATTACTACATTTTTATTTTTAACTAGTATTATTACTGCTACCATTTTACCATTTTTTAAAGTGGCATTTTATTTTGTCTTTATTTCATTTTGGGACTAATGTTCTCCATTCTATTTTCATCATTCCTTAAGCAACATTTCTCTCTACCTCAATTTTGCCTAGGTGCTAAACCCTATTCCCCACTTTTCCCCTTTTGTTGTCCTGTTTCTCTTACCCTACTCCAGCTTTAGATTTTCCCTATTCTTTTTACCCCCTGTCAAAATTTCACCCTACTTATATATCCTTTGTCCAATCCCCTGCTCTAAATCCTTATACACCTTTCCCTTATCTTCCGTCACTATCCAATTTTTTTTTTCTTCTTCTTCTTTTCTCTCTCTATTGTTTTATTGTTGTGTGCTTGATTGACGAGTATATTGGGGCTTTTTTTAGGATTGTTTGTGAGGTTATTCTGCTTATTCTTTTTTATTTTTCTGCCCCCTCCTCCCCGGTTATTTGTGTGCTTCTGTTTTCCCTTGCGTCGCTTGATATTATTGGTTGTTTGTAGTTTGTATTCATCTCCAGGAATCTGTTGTTGTAATTTGTTGGGATTAGTGGTGGTTGTATAGGAGTTTTCTCCACATATAAATAGTCTCTTCCCCTCTTACACTTCATTCGCTTTTCTCTCTTACTTTTTTTTCTTTTCCTCTTCTATTTTCCCTCCCTTTTTCCAATTTCATTTTTGCACTCCTTTTTCTTTCTTTCTTTATTCTCTTCTATCTTTTTCTCTTCTTTCTTATCTCCTAGCACTCTTTACTCGGGTGGGCACCTTTATTTGGGGTTATTAATATCATAAATACATTCGTGTTCAGTGCCTGGTACATTGTGCCTTGTTGGGTTGTATTTGGTGCCTTTAAATCAACGCAGCAGATTCAAGCAACAGCGGCCTCCTGAGCACCACATGCTCTGTCTGGGGAACAGTTACTGTGTGTGAAGTCTCCCCCTACCAGCCAGAAGAGCCACCACAGCTGTGAACAGCACCCACCAGAGGCCCTGCTACCAACGGAGGAGCAGCTGCTACCACAACTGCCCAAGGGGCAACCACAGCCCGAGGAGCCTCTGCCGCCCAGGGAGCAGACACTGCCACCCAGGCAGCAGCCACGGAACAACTCAACAACTAGATATGTCAGTGAGATCAAACATGGGTAGACAAAGAAACCCCCAAAGAAAAGAAAAGGACTCACCAGAAAAGCAGCTAAGTGAGACGGAGGCATGCAACATGACGGAAAAAGAATTAAGAATAAGGGTCCTAGAGTACATGCACTGGATGGAGGAAAAAAATCAATACCATATGCAAAAAGACAGAAGAAACAGATGAAAAAATCAACAACTTAAGTAAGTCCCAAGAAGAAAAGAAGAGCGACATAGCTGCAACAACAACAACAAAAAAACATTGAAAGTATCAACAGTAGACTAGGAGAAGCAAAGGACCGAATTAGCGAATTAGAAGACAAGAAAGCAAAACACACTCATACTCTCCTGCAATTGGAGAAAAAAATTAAAAGACAGGGGGAGAGCCTAAGGGATCTTTGGGACAACATGGAACGAAACAACATACGAATAATAGGGGTGCCAGAACAACAGAAAGATGAACATGGATTAGAAAACTATTCGAAGAAATAATATCAGAAAACTTCCCTGAGGTGGGGAAGAAAAAAGTCACACAAGCACAGAGGTGAACCCGAAAAGACCCACACCAAGACACATCATAATTACCATGGCAAATGTTCAGGACAAAGAGAGAATCTTACAGGCTGCAGAGAGAGATGGAAAGTTACATGTAAGGAATCTCCCATTAGATTATCAAATGATTTCTCAACAGAAACACAACATACCAGAAAACAATGGATGGAAATCTACAAAGTGATGCAAAGCAAAGGACTGAATTCAAGAATACTCTATCTAGCAAGGCTATCATCCAAAATTGAAGGGGAAATAAGAAGCTTCACAGACATAAAAAGGCTAAGGGAGTTTATCACCACCAAGCCAGCCATGCAAAAAATACTAAAGGAACTGGTGTAAAAAGAAGAAATAAAAAGCTCAGAAAGAAAACAGCCACACACAAAAAGCCACAAAAAGAAATGGCTACAAACAAGTAATAATAATAATAACTTTAAATGTAAACGGACTAAATGCTCCAACTAAAAGACATCGAGTGGCTGGATGGATAAAGAAACATGACCCATACATCTGCTGTCTATAAGAGACCCACCTCATTAGAAGGGACTCACACAGACTGAAAGTGAAGGGAGGGAAAAATATCTTTCAGGCAAATGGAAAGGAAAAGAAAGCTGGGGTAGCAATACTTATATCGGACAAAATACATCTCAAAGTGAAGGCCATAACAAAAGATAAGGAAGGCCACTTCATAATACTAAAGGGATCGATACAACAAGAGGATATAACTCTGATAAACTTATATGCAACCATTGCAGGAGCACCCACATACATAAGAAAACTCATGCAAGATATCAGGGGAGAGATCGACAACAATACAATCATAGTAGGGGACTTTAATACACCACTGATATCACTGGATAAATCCGCTAGACAAACGATCAGCAAAGAAACAGCAATCCTAAATGACTCACTAGATCAGATGGACTTAATTGACATCTTCAGAACACTTCACCCCAAAGTCATGGAATATACATTCCTCTCAGGTGCTCATGGGAAATATTCAAAAATAGACCACATATTGGGTCACAAGCAAAGTCTCCACAAATTCAAGAAGATTGAAAACATAAAAAGCATCTTCTCAGACCACAATGGCATAATGTTAGAAATAAACTACAATAAAAACAACCGAAAATACTCAAACACTTGGAAGCAGAATAGCATGTTATTAAATATTGATTGGGTTACCAATGAGATCAAAGAAGAAATTAAAAACATCCTGGACACTAATGACAATGAAAACACAACAATCCAAAACCTATGGGACACAATGAAAGCAGTCCTGAGAGGGAAGTTTATAGCTCTACAGGCCTATCTCAAAAAACAAGAAAAAATAGTAATAAATCATCTAACTCTTCAACTCAAAGAATTAGCAAGAGAGCAACAAGAAAACCCCAGAGTGAGCAGAAGGAAGGAGATAATAAAGAGTAGAGCAGAAATAAATGGCATAGAGACCCAAAAAACAATACATAAAATCAATGAAACCAAGAGCTGGCTCTTTGAAAGGATAAAAAAAGATTGACAAACCCCTACCCAGGCTCATCAAGAAGCAAAGAGAGAGGTCCCAAATAAATCAAATCAGAAATGATAGAGGCGAAATAACAACAGACCCCACAGATATCCAAATGTAGTTAAACAATACTATGGACAACTCTACTCCAACAAACTAGACAACCTGGAAGAAATGGACAAATTCCTAGGAAAATACAACATTCCAAAACTCAACCAGGACGAATCTAAAAAGAACAGAGTAGGTGGGATCTCAATACCAGATATCATGCTGTATTACAAAGCCACTGTTCTCAAAACTGCCTGGTACTGGCACAAGAACAGACATATAGATCAGTGGAATAGAATAGAGAGGCCCGAAATTAGCCCGAACCAATATGCTCAATTAATATTTGAGCATAGTCCTTTAAGTATTAGCCATTGCAATCAGACAAGAAGAAGAAATAAAAGGCATCCAAATTGGAAAAGATGAAGTAAAATTGTCCTTATTTGAAGATGACATGATATTATACATACAAATAACTATGGAAGAAATTGAAGCAGTCATCAAAAAGCTTCCAGCAAAAAAGAGCCCAGGACCAGACGGCTCAGGGGAGTTTTACCAATCTTTCAAGGAAGAAATAAAACCTATCCTCCTCAGACTACTACAAAAAGGTCAAGGGGAAGAAACACTTCCGAACACATTCTATGAAGCCAGCATCACCCTAATACCAAAACCAGGTAAAGACAACACAATGAAAGAGAATTACAGGCCATTATCCCTCATGAACAAAGATGCCAAAATCCTCAACAAAATCTTAGCAAATCGGATCCAGCAGTACATCAAGAGGATCATACACCATGACCAAGTAGGAATTATCCTAGGGATGCAAGGATGGTACAACATCCGTAAATCAATACACGTGATACATCACATAAACAAATTGAAAGAAAAAAACCACATGGTCATATCAATTGATGCAGAAAAAGCATTTGACAAAATCCAACACCCATTTTTGATAAAAACTCTCAGAAAGCTGGGAATAGAAGGATCATACCTCAACATAATAAACGCCATATATGACAGGCCACAGCCAACATCATACTAAATGGACAAAAACGAACACCATTTCCCCTAAGAACAGGAACAAGACAGGGATGCCCACTCTCACTGCTCCTGTTCAACATAGTCCTGGAAGTATTAGCCATTGCAATTAGACAAGAAGTAGAAATAAAAGGCATCCAAATTGGAAAAGAAGAAGTAAAACTGTCCTTATTTGCAGATGACATGATATTATACATAGAAAACCCTAGAGACTCCATCAAAAAACCACCAGATTTAATACATGAATTTGGTAATGTAGAAGGATACAAAATTAACCCCAAGAAATCTGTGGCATTTCTAAACACCAATAGTGAACTTGCAGAAAGAGAGATTATAAAAACAATCCCATTTACCATCGCACCAAAAAAATTAATACCTAGGAATAAGCTTAACTAAAGAGGTAAAAGTCCTGTACTCAGAAAACTACAGGACGTTGAAAAAGGAGGTAGAGGAAGACATAAAGAGATGGAAGAACATACCGTGGTCTTGGATTGATAGAATCAACATCATTAAAATGTCCATAGTACCCAAAGCAATCTATAAATTCAACGCACTTCCCATTAAAATACTAATGGCCTACTTCAAAGATCTAGACCAAACTCTCCAAAAATTCATCTGGAATAAAAAAAGACCCTGAATACCTGCAGCGAACCTGAGAAAGAACAAAGCAGGTGGGATCTCAATGCCAGATATCAAGCTGTATTACACAGCCACTGTTCTCAAAACTGCCTGGTACTGGCACAAGAACAGACATATAGATCAGTGGAATAGAATAGAGTTGAGAAATTAGCCCAAACCAATATGCTCAATTAATATTTGACAAAGGAGGCAAGAACATACAATGGAGCAAAGATAGTCTCTTCAATAAGTGGTGTTGGGAAAATTGGACAGACATATGCAAGAAAATTAAACTAGACCACCAACTTGCACTGTACACAAGAATAAACTCAAAATGGATAAAGGGCTTAAATGTATGACATGAAACCATAACAATTCTAGAAGAATCCAAAGGCAACAAAATCTCAGACATATGCCGAAGCAATTTCTGCACTGAAACAGCTCCTAGGGCAGTTGAAACTAAAGAGAAAATGAACAAATGGGACTACATCAAAATAAAAAGCTTCTGCACAGCAAAAGAAACCATCAAAAAAACAACAAGAAAACCCACTACGTGGGAAAACATATTTGCCAACGTCATATCTGATAAGGGCCTAATCTCCACAATGTATAGGGAACACATACATCTTAACAAAAAGAAGATAAACAATCCAATCAAAAAATGGGCAAAGGATCTAAATAGACACCTTTCAAAAGAGAACATTCAGAAAGCTAAGAGACATATGAAAACATGCTCAAAGTCACTAATCATCTGAGAGATGCAAACCAAAACAACAATGAGGTACCATCTCACACCTGTCAGAATGGCCATCATCAACAAATCAGCAAACGACAAGTGCTAGAGAGGATGTGGAGAAAAAGGAACACTTGTGCACTGCTGGTGGGAATGCAGACTGGTGCAGCCACTAAGGAAGACAGTATGGATTTTCCTCAAAAAACTAAAAATGGAACTCCCATTTGACCCTATGATCCCACTTCTAGGAATATATCGCAAGAAAACAGAAACACCAATCAGAAAGGATATGTGCAACCATATGTTCAAAGCAGGACAATTCACCATAGCTAAGATCTGGAAACAGCCTAAGTGCCCATCAACAGATGAATGGATTAGAAAACAATGGTACATCTACACGATGGAATACTATGCTGCTGTAAAAAAGAAGGAATTCTTACCATTTGAAAGGGCAAGGATGGAACTGGAGAGCATTATGCTAATGAAACAAGCCAGTCAATAAAGGAAAAATACGACATAATCTCACTCAATCATGGATAATAAAGATCATTACAAACTTTTGAACAATAATAGATACAGAGGGAGAGCTGCCTCAAACTGATTGTCAAATTGCAGAGGGAAGGCCAGGGAGGTTTGGGGTCAGGAGGGAGGGGAGTAAGAGATCAACCAAAGGACTTATATGCATGCATATAAGCATTACTAATGGACATAAGACACTGGGAGCAAGGGAGGGCAGGGGATTTTCAAGGGCCTGGGGCGGGGGGGGGGGGTAGAAAAGACACTTAGGTAATACCCTTTGTAATACTTTTAGCAAAAAAAATAAAAATATATAAATAAAAAGAAGAAATGTACTTAAGAAATGGAAAAATGAGCTCCTGCGCTGATGGGCCCAAGCTGGAAGACTAGAAGGTAGAAGAAAAAGAAAGGAATGGCAATAAAAAGAGAACAAAGTGCCAGCTGCTGTATGTGACAAGCTAAGAAGCTGCTGACACCCAGCAGAGAGCAACAAGCACGTGAGCGGCTGGCACTGAATGAGAGGCAGTAGAAGGGGAAAAAGCAGGACTGACTTCCTTACATTTAGGGAGACATACAGGCAAATGGAGCCCTGCTCCTGGGCCTGGATGTGTGGCCTTCTCCCTAGGTGCTCCTCTGGCAGGCCACTCAGTGAGAGAACTGAGACAGCAGAGGGCCAGAATGCAGTGGCAAGTGGGCAGGGAGCCTGTTCCTTGCTGGGCAGCTAACTGTCCATTGACTATGGGATCCAAGAGCACACTAGGACATCTCCCTTTCACTTGGTTGTATTGCCCCTCAGGGTGGGCCTCCATACCCCCATCTCCCCGGTGTGACCTTCACCTGTGTCCACTTAAGTGCTCTCCGGGAACTGGCTTGGGTTGTCCACTCTTCAGACCCGGGGCCTGTCACTGGCTCAGCGTTGCTTTACCACCTCCTTGATTGATGGGAAGGAGGATCACGAGGGGAAAGTCTTCTAACATTAGACCATCCTCCACAAAAGGATGTCTTATTCTTAGGATGGGACACAGAACAAAGCAGAGGTTTATGCCAGCTTAGTATTTTGCTGAAAAGAATGTAAATGTATTTACAGGCCACAAGAACTTGAATTCAAGAAGGGGCTGGATGCAGTGAATGACAGGCATGGACATGTGAGGCCATGGCTCTGGCTCCCTGGCAGGCTGATGTCCCTTTCAGTACTGGGGGCCTGACTTGTGCACAGGGAATCCCGGCCATGGAGGGGCCACAGGCCAGCGATGGAGGCTCCCAGTGGGGAGGAGTGTTTGAGTCCAGGGCCTGGACTAGCTCCCCGTGACGGCCCCAGAGCAGTTGTACCTCAGTGGTGCTCACTGGAAGCCACTTGTTCCAGTCCCTGTGGATGGCCCTTGTGTGTGCTGACCCACTGAACAGTCACAGAGGTGAGTGAGTAGGTACCGGTGCACCAGAAAGAACCACCAAACCAGAAAGGATAAATGGTGATGTGATCTCCTTGACCCAACCTCCACCAGCCTAGTGTCTGCCCATCACGATGCTCATGCCTTCTTACTTGTCCAGTAACTGCAGGTGGGAGAATCAGGTTAACATGTCATAGAGCACACCAGACGGTTAACATCCAGTTCTCTTTATTACTGACAATTATTCACAACCCTTCAAGCAAAGGTAATCCCCGCATCTACCACCCAAGCCTCAATCCCTCCCCATGAGAGATTCAGGTGCATATTTCAAACTCCTTAGGACAAATCTCCCCAAAGAAACCATCGAGTCCCCTGCCAGCATTTCCCCCCCAACCCCGAGTAGTTGTGTGAAACTGGCTGCTGTGTTCCTGTATGGTACAATTATGTCTGGGCTTCAGTGCCCAAGTGCCCAGATGGGCACCCAGCTAGACACTCAAGCAACAGGATCACAGAATGGGAGTTGGGTCATGGAAGGTTCTACAGCCACAGTGAGGACAGGGGTAAGCACAGAGCCAGACCATGCCGGGCCGCCCCAACTGCTGCAGCATCTGCTTCAGCACGGCATGCATCTGGGCAAGTCGGCCCAGGTTGATGGTGCCGCTCCTTTCCTCGTAACTCTCCAGGGGGGCCGCAGAAATCACGCAATACAGCTTGCTCAGCCCGACGATGTGGTGAGGCAGGTCCTCCAGGACGGTCATAGAGATGGGGTTTTCACAGAAACTGAGGGTCATGAGCTGAGAGCAGTGGCTCAGGGCAGGCAGGATGTCCAGGAACTGGGGGTCCATGATCCCACACTCATCCAAGTCCAGGTCCTGGAGAGTGGGGGAGGCTCTCTCTAACAGAAATTGGAGTGACCCAGAACTGATATTGGTCAGGTTGAGCCCACTGAAACTCAGGCTTTTGAGCTGGCTGACATTCAGGTGCTGGGAGAGATGTCTCAAGTCTCTTTCGAAAAGCAGGCAGTTAGTGATGGACAGGGTCTCCAAGGGGGTCTTCAGGCACCTGGGGAGACACAGAGCAGTTACATGTGGGGGATGGACCTGGTGGGCAGAGGCAGGTGAGGATGATCCAGGCCTTCAGGGTGAAGAGGCCCATGTCACCGAAGCCTACAGTGTTCCAGATGATGATCAAACCCAGCATGTTGCACAGTGAAAAGGGACATTCACGTCAGAGCAAATTTGAGTGGAATCTTTCTCCATCTGTTATCTGCTCCGTGACGGATCCAACTGGATGAAACCTCACACACTCCATTTACTCATCATACACCCCCAGCCCAAACACACAGGTGTTGTGAACATAAAGATGGGAGGTAAAGATGGGAGGAGCTCAGAAAGGAGCCTGGCCCAGGGTCTGAAGCAGGAGGCAACCAGTGCATTTTAGTATTGGAGACATGTCCCGAAATGCCTGCAACTCGGGCTTCCTTCCAGCCACAGCCTAGACCCCTGTCACCATCATCTCTTAGCCCAATGAGGCCTCTGGCAGATGTGCAGAAAGGGCTAACCTGGGCACAGTCAGGCAACATCCAGCGAGGGCCGCCACCCTCCAGGAACTTAGATCACTGCATTGTCCACAAACCACCTATCCCATCTCGTAATGCCTCCCTCCAGAATCCTGCATTTACCAGGCATTCTGTTTGCGAGAGCCTATGGCAACCCTTGGCAGACAGGTGATTGAGGCAGGTTTGGAGTGAAAGGCTGCCATGGCCAAATCTCTAAGTGCGGAACTTAACCCCTGAAACCGCACCTTTGATTGGCTTTCCCCTAGTCATTGCAATCCTCACTTGTTTCTATTGCATCATCTTCCCTTAGACACCACTCAGAAGGATTCCCAAAGCTACCATCCCCTGTCCCGAAGCCTCCATTACGCCAATTCCTAGCAAGGAGTCTCTTTACTAGCCTCTGTCCTAGTGCATACGTCCTACCTTTGTCTGGGGGGTTATGACACAACATGCAAGGAGACAGAGCAGTGAACAAGACACTGACTGTGTGGACCGCCTAGTGGCTCAGGCACTCTAGCACTGCTGAGGGACGGCACACGGGAGAGCCCGTCACTGTGCGCTGAAATGGAAAGGGACTCGCTCTGGTCGGCAGGGAAACCTCGCCACCCCTCACCTGAGGATCTCGTCCAGGCGGCCTTTGAGGATGGAGACATCGTCCAAATAGAGCTCCTGGAGGTGGGGCAGGCTGAGGAACTGAGAGGAGACCAGGCTGACACACTGCTCCTCCTGCTCCAAGGTGGTGTGAGAAGACGTAAAGACGTGGGAGAGCAGGAACCGGCGCAGATTGCCCATCTGGCCCAGGTAAGGAGCGAACTTCCTCAGAGTGGACAGCTTCCAGGTACAGTTTACCTCCAAATCCTGGACAGAGTCCAGCTGCACCATATCCAGGATGTTAATGTTTTGCTTTGACATCGCAAACACCTTCAGCTTCTTACAGCAAAGGTGCAGCAAACCTCTCCTCTCGCTGACTTTCTTAATCAGGTAGCTGAGGGACTCATCAAGGACACCTTTCTTGAGGCAAAGGTCTACTAACACCTCCACGGGGGCCAAGGGTGAATTTGGCCTGGCCGTTAAGCTGTGCACTTTCCCCCTCTTCCTCCTGGGCTGTGGGGCCTCAGGCTCCAGCAGTGAGCACACATGGGCTCTGGTTCCGGCCCACACGATCCAGAACTCCTGATGAACTCTCTTCTGTAAATTAAGCACCTGCAGTATCCATCTCCTGTGGAGAAAATAGGAGATCTGCTGGGGTGCATTAAGATAACAAGGAATAAGACCATGAGTCTAGGAATCTGGGCAGCTGGGCCAGACACCTGACTGGACTTTGACTCCATGGCCCAGGAATCAGCTGCTCCTGGTGCTACTGGGGTCCTTCATGGTCCCCATTCCTGGTACCTTTAGGTGCCACCAGGAAGGAGTGGGCTCGTGTCCCTTGGGTCACCCTCGGCATCTTCATCAGCCCTATCTATCCGAAGCCTGTTCCCAGAATGACCCCAGCAGTGGCTCCAAGGCCTCCCTCAGCTCTCCCTTTGGCCCTGCACACACCCGGATCCCAGCTGTAACTGCTCAGATCCCCAGGGTGCTCCCAGGCTACTGGATCCCCTGTACCTGGGTCGAGTCTCCTGGGCAAGCAGGGCATCGAGTCCCTCCAGCACAGCCTGCAAGATATCCTGGTGAGGCTGCCGATGGTTCATCAGGGCCCACAGAGGGAGGCAGGGGAAGGGCCAAGCCTGCACCATGGCCTTCAGGACTTTGCTGTGCTTCCCAGCGAAGGCTGCCATGAACAGAGGTGGGAAGAGCTCCACAGGAAGCCACTCCAGAGCAGCGATGGCCGAGGCTTCATCCCTCAGCAGGCTCTGACATGCCAATTCCAGGAGTCTGCGTGGAGCCGGAAGGCTCATCCCCATGAAGCTGCTATGAAAGAGATCCTGGGAGACAGCCGGGAGCAAGGCATCTTGTCAGGCTGAGCATGAGCAACCCCGGTCTTTCTCCCTTCAGAGGGACCAGCTGAGGGCCAAAGGCACTGCTCCCGCAACAACTGGAGCGCCCCCAATTTACCACAACCCCGTTTTCTGCTTAGGGGCCGCAAAGCCACTCAGCCCTGCCTCTCCTCTGACACTGGCAGGACAAGAACCAGGCACCAAGGAGGGGTGAGATGACCACTGGACCCCTCCCACATCTACCCACTGGCTAGCTGGAATTCTGCTGTGCAGTGAGTCCTGGGAAACCAGAGAGATGATCCCAACCTTTCCAGGGAAAACGTTTCTGAGGATCACTGAAGGGCTGAAAACACCTGGAGTAGGGAGCAGCCCGTGGCCCAGGACTGCCTCTTGCTAAGTTCCAGGAAATAAAATAGATGGGGAAGATTAAGGAACACCCACACAATGGGTACCACTGAGGCCTTTGACACCTTTTAAATGAGGAATCCTAAAAGCAGCACAAACGTTTTCTAAAGCATGGGGTAGCTGCAGGTGAGAAAAATAACCATTAATTCCAACATGTACATTTTATTGTGTGCCCCTTCTATGAATATTAGAATGACCACTTTATCCCTGACAACAGAGGGCTCACATGTCACAAGTAAGGCTCCTCTCAATAAGAAACTGCAAGCCCTGGTCAGTGTTGCTCAGTGCGGTGAGCATCCTCCCATGCCCCCAAAGGTCTCTTGAGGGCTCCATTCCTAACCCCCGTTAGGGGGTGGGCAGGAGCCAGCTGATGGATGTTTCTCACATCAATGTTTCTCTCTCTCTCCCTCCCCCCACCCCCTTCCACTCTTTCTAAACATCAATTGGCTGTTATGAAAGACTTTCCATTAAGACCTGTTTTCACACGCACAGCCCGGTCGCTAAAAACTACAAAAAGGATTTTGCCACGTTGGCCTACAATAGGCTCCTTAGAAACACTCGACTTTCAGACACAGGGGAAACTTGCCCTGTGAACCTCTATGCATGGCAAACATCAAAACAGAAATCAAAACGTTTTGCATTAAGGCAAACCTGCACCCAGAGGCAAAGGCAAAGTCTGCTCATTTGTAAGGAAGAAAGGACAAATCTCTGGGTTCTTGGCCTGCAGGTCCTTGTGGACCACCTTAGGCTCCTGACTCACCAGAGGGGCGTGGTGAAGGGAGCCCTGTGCTCAGACCTGGGCATTGACTCTCATGCTCTAGCCTCTGTTCCCACCTCAGCCTCCTCGGAAGCCATTATACCTCGTCTGACCACACCTTCCTTTTGAGGTCCTAGCTGAAATGGCTACTTCCACCTGAGAGCAGAACCTTAGTCCTGGATCTCCAGGCATTTAACCCTGATGGGGTTTTGTACTCTCCACACCTCCAGCTGAACCCCAGGTCCATGCATGAAAGGAAAAGAAAAGGAAACCAAACTGGAAGTAGACTTGATGGGGGTGTTGGTGCCACATCAAAATTCCCTAATGTTCCCGTTAACACACCTTTAGGGAGACAGTGGTATCATCTCAAGAGAGAAAGAATTTCAATGCAACAGTATTGAGGACCAAACAGTCCCTGAGACTTGATGTTACCTACAATTGCAAATCCCGTGCCCATTCCAACAGGAACAGAGGGACAGTTGGTCTTCCAGATTTTGAGGAGCAAGCCTTCCCCAGAGGAGGTCTGGCCAAAATCACGTCTAGGGGCTGATCAGGAGTGGGGAGGGGCTGCACGTTTGTAATGGGACCAAGGGAATTACCCAGGACAAGGTGAACATTTGGGAAACTCAAAGACTCTGACTGCATACACTTGAGAACTTAAAAGGCTAGCGGTGAAGGAGGAAACTGGGTGGACCCCTTAAACCCAAGCTGACGGGGAGTATAGGCAGGAGATTCTGTCACCCTCCCTCTGTGGACGTAAAGGGCATTTCCTCCCAGAAGAACCAGACCAGCTCAGCAAACTGGCTTGAGAAAATTAAATGTGAAAACGTGGGTTGTGGAGAGGCCAGAGGAGGGGTGTGGCAGCTCAACCTGGGATGTGACTTATCCAATTCTGAAAGCCACTGAGGGGTGAGAGTCGTGGGCTCTTTGGAATCTTGGAGGCACAGAGAAAAATAAATGTGGGCCAAAAGACCTGTGTATCCTTATCAAGGAGCTGTGACAGAGGGCATTCTCTTTAGCTCAGGCATCCTCTTCCACATCCCAACCTTTCACAGGCAGCAGGTTAGTCCCAGCCAAGTTCCAGGGACTAACATGATTGCCAAAGTCTGTATAAATAACTAATGTTTGCTCAACCCTAGGGAACAATCCATGCAAATTTGGCTTCAAAAAGCTCCTTCTGGGCCCACGCCTAAAACTCTCACTCAGATCGTGACGGAAGATGTCCTCCCTCAGGATTAAGCTCAGTGCACAGATACACCTTCCCCTTCAGAAGATTTGAAGCTGTACTTGGCATGTAAGGATCTGCCATAGTTTGAGATATCCCCATGCTGTACTGGGTCACACATCGGATCTTTTGAAATTGAGGGAGAGACAGACAGAGAGAGAACCAGAGAGAGAGAGCTTGGGGGTTGGGGGCGAGAGAGCGAGAGAGAGACAGAGGCAGAGAGGAGCAACTTTTCTGCTCTTGTCTACCCCCTGCATTGTGATGCCCAAACAACTCTCATGTTCCAGGCAGAGGGACAACGTGACAGATTACCACAGTGGTGTTGACCAGAAAATTCCAGACTGGCTGTTGAGGTTTCTGGAAGAGGTTCAAACTGTAATGAGGTCAGCATTTGAGTCTAGACTTGGTATCATGGGCTTTTAGCCTGAGGGTGCCACCTGGGGGCTGAGATTTTCTCTTTAACACAGACATTATATGCACCAGGCGGAAACTGGAAAACTGTAGGAGCCCAAGCTCAGGCAGCCTCTATGAGATCCCAGTGTCCAGGAGATACAAGGAGGTAGTAGGAACCACTAAGAATGACCTAGAAACAAAGTCTGAGGCGAACATACCTTCTTCATGAGCAAGAAACACTCCTCTATCCACCCCCCCACAGGGCATGTGCTATGGCACAAGGGGCAGGAGAACTTCCTGCCCAGTATTGGACAGGCCCCGCCGAGTCCCAGCACCCACACATGAATTTGGGGGATGTTTTCACCACATCCTGGTCACCTGCCACCTGCTCTCATCATGGCCCTCACTTATGGACAGGACACAGTAGCCTCTGAGCCCATGAGGAGGGCCGTCCTCTGCAACCGCCTTCTCCAGTCACAAAATTCCTACTGCGATCCCAGGTCATCTGCCCTATGGACCTTTTTTTGAATGAAGGGGGGTCCTTAGAATGCGCTCCAAGTCTGGGACCCTCTTTATGCATCCCTGGAATGTCAGTCAGCCCATCATGAACCTGATGCTGGGGACAGCCACTGATAAGAGAAACCACGAGTTCTCCACAATTCTTCTGAGCTGCTTTGGAGAACATGACAAGCTACATTGTAGGGAAGGAAAATCAACATCCGAGCTGCCTTTCTGGATCCAAAGAGGCACCAAAGAGGCAGGAGGATGCCCTTCCTGGGATCCACAGCAAGCCCTGCCTCTGTGGGGCTTCACAGGCCCTGGGGAACAGTCCCCATGCATGGGCTTTCCCATCGTCCACTCTATGAACCCAGCCTTGGAGCAGACACCCTTCCACCTGGCTTCTTTCCCTCCGCAGTCAGACCTCTTCTTATCCTGACATATTTAGTCCTCTGTGCCTTTTTCAAACTCACAAGTCTCTGCTGGCTCTACCTGCCCTGCCTCTGCCCAACCAGACCTGGTTTCACATCAGCCACAATGACATCTAGACCTAAACAAGGGATTGTCCCTCCTCCCTCCTCCCCAAGGAGAACATGCCTCACATCCAGGACATGCCTGGGTCTAGACATTTAATGCCAAGGGCGGTGCAGGAGGGCTGGCAGGAGGCACTGGCACAGAGTGGACATGTTATCTGGGATGTCCCCGGGTCAGCTGATCCTTGCCGCCAAAGACAGACTCCTCTCCTCTCTCTCTTCAATCCTGGATTTACTCAAGAACATTCACTGAGGGCCTAAGGTGCATCCACTGCTATTCCGGATGATCTGCAGGGACACCTCATGAGAATGTCATGGTCTTCCTCAGAGTATCTCTGAGGCATGAACCCTCACTTGACTGAGCAGACAAACGAAAAAACAAAACAACTGGGCTGGAAAATGAGCAAGTCATAGGCTGCTCTTGCTTTGCACGGTAGAGCACGCCACACAGAATGGTACCTCCAGCTAATACCCTGCCCAGCAATCCTAATAACCATAGGAAAAGTTGTTATTTTTCAATGGCCATTACAAATTTTTATCACAACATTAAAAACTCTGTTATAAACATACCATACATGTAAATAAATAAAGTAGTAAAATCACTACTTAGCATCCTGTGATTTTAAATATTTGAGAATTAAAAACTGACATGAGCCTTTGCAAACTATTTCAAGACTAGTTTAAACATGGCTTGCGGGTCTTCAGCTCATACAACTTTCCACACAGCGTGAGAATCTTTTCCATGCCCTGCTGAACTGTCACATTGCTTTCTAGGTTTGGATAAGCTTCCCAGGTCCCATCCTTCCTGCTGCCTATGTGGGCACCTGTCTCTGGGAGAGTTCCTTTAGTGTGAAGCTCTTTGCCCTCATGGCTTGCCCTGGGGCCTCTCCATCCTTTTTTTGGTCACAACCATGTTCCTCATTTACACTTCTCTGGGAGCTGGCCATTGTGAACCTGAAGCTGGGTTCTGAGTCACGATGATGAGCAAAAGTAATTCCTCATGTTTGGCAGAATTTAAGAAATTACCCAACCATTTCACTTTCCAAGTCTCATTACTTCTCTCTCCAGACAACAGACCTTGGCAGGGGCCAAAAATTGACTTCCTTCTCCCTGTGCGGCAACTGAGGCCTGAGTCAGTCGCCTGCGCTCATATCGCTGAGTGGGTCATGGGAAGGTGACACAAGAAGAAGGCCCTGGTTCCTGGTGTAAGGCTCCCATGGCCATCACCAGGGCCAGCCTGATGGGAGTGTGCCTAGAGAAATCACCAGAGAATGGGAACATGCCACTCTCTGTGTGGCAGCGGTGGACACGACCAGGGTCATGGGCAGAGAGCAGGAGTGTCCATTTAGGTGACAATCACCCACCACAATTCAGGTGCTCGGCAGGTCCGTGCTCAGCCATGGTGTATGGACCCGGTCAGGTCTTCAGGAGGATGGGGGAGGCGATGGCGTGATATTCCCAGGGAGAACTAGGAATGATCTGCAAGTATGTAAATTTACTGATGATGTGTCACCCACAAGATCAAGGTAGCAATTGTGCATGGAGGCCCTCCCACAGCTGAGGGAGAGGGAAAGAGAGGGGTGGGGAACCCAGCCCAGCACTGGGGCCACAGGAGGCATAGCTCCAGGGTGTCTCCCTCTTGGCCTGAGCTCCACTATGCCCCTCCGCCTCATCCTCTGCACAGGTGGATCACACTAAGGAGGGCACCTTCCGGCAGCCCAGGGCTGACAATTCTCTCTGCCCCAAACTACTGTGCAGTCAGGGCCTTGACCTCTCCTCTCAGGGTCCTGGGCCCAGTATGTCCTGAAATAGCCACTCTCAATGGGGCTGAGACACTAGTAACAGGAGGGGTTACCACCAGGTGACCTTAGTACCAGCAGCATCTGTGTGAGGCCTGATCCTCCCAATGCATGAGGGCGAGGTCTCTCCATCCCCATTCTCTAGCTCCCAGGCCTCCCTGATCTCCTTTGGCGGTAGCCAGGGGACAGGTTGTGCACTACTGTTACTTTGTTTCAAGAACCATCCCTAACACTCAGTGGTGCAAGCTCAGGGGAAGAGACCAAAACTTACCTGATGCCAAACACCAGTTAAGTCTGTGGGCTCTCATGCCAGCCCTGCTCTGAGCAGAGTTGCTGAACATGGGGTCTCTAACACACTACAGCTTCTTGTCTCATGCTCGCTCTCTTTTACCCCATGGAAAGGCAGGAGAACAAATGATTTTGGGGGGACAGGACCTGAGAATACAATGGCTGCTCCTGTTTCTGCTCCCCCAGGAGGGGCCTGAGGATGCAGATCCCACCTATTTCCCTGGTGATGAGAATGGAAGAGGTGCAGTGCTTCTCTAGACACCCAAGGCGGCTCCCGTAACCAGCTCACCTGAAGATGTCTTCCTTCCATGCTGCTTTCAGCTCAGAATGGCCTCACGCCCTCCAGTACTTGGTTGCCCTGGTGGTCCATGGTCTCAGTCACCTGTGTCAACCCAGGTCAGAGTAAGAACCAACTGGTCCCCAATTAGGAATCAGCATGTTGACGCACATACGTAGGAAGCCATGGGCTCCTGTGAAAATCTTTGAGAACACCTTGGAGGAATCTGAAAACAGGAGACGTGCCCTGGCTGGTTAGGCACACAGGTATCCAACCAAGGGCTGAACGACCCAGCAGAAGATAGTCGGACTTCCTCCTTTTCATCTGCAGACCTCTGGTCACTGCATTGCACCGATCCAGCACGCAAGTCCCATGAGCCTGCTGCAAGGCACAACATGCAGGCATCCGGTCCTCACGGTAGTGCCGCTCCAGCACAAGGACCCCCTCAGCCCACTGCCCCAGTAGACGATACTTGGGCACCTTTGTAAGCAGGCATTGGGCATCCAATTCCAACTATGGATGCTCATCCCCCAAAGCAGAAAATGGGACTTCTCCCTACACGGGCCAGTGGCGCAGCACAATCACTCTGATCCAGTGTGTGGGCCCCACAAGCACACACCCCTTGCAGACAGCTCCTGGGCCCTTCTGTGTGCTATCACTGGGCATGTGCCTTTCCAACCAAGGGTGCATGGCTCCCTCAGTAGGATCCACGGGGTCCCCCCTCCCCCCGCCCGGCTACCTACCTCTGGACAGTCTGCTGCTGGATCCTAAACTCCTTCGTGATTCAGACAGGGAAATCACTTTGGCCAGAGTCCCACTGCCTCAACCACAAACTACGAGATACCCGCCTCCACACACTCATGGGCACCGGGCCCTCATAGTGAGCTTCAGAGTAACGCTAATCCAGCGACGGTCACACCACACCGGCTAAAGGCACAGTTCCTGAGCCGCAGGCCCCAAGAATCTTCCATCCCAGGCAATGGTCTTTGGGAACAAACAGTGAGCGCATACCAGTGAGACCTCAGACAATCTTTTCCACAAGAGCCGGAACAATAATCACATCCAAAACACCTTGCAAAACAATGCTGGGGGTGAGTCACATTGCTAACCCGTGATAACACTTCATCCACAAAGATGAAACTGACAGTCAAGACCCAACTATCCCAAGAGAACCCAAATAGCTCAAGTAGGGAGCTCTGCTAGATTACCAATCCCAGAAGACCTGAGAGATCACACCAGTAGAAACACCCCCAAAAGAACCTGGGTGGGAAAGCAGTTGAATCTAGCACACAGATACAATACCGATGTTACAACAAAACATAGGGAGACAAAAAAGCAATCCGCAAAGGAATGAATAAAGTGCAATCAACAGAAAAGGAGTTAAATGAAATGGAGGCAACTAACATGTCAGATGAAGAAAGTTTAAAATGCAAGAGGAGAGCCTATGGGAGCTTTGGAAAAACACCCAACAATACAACATCCACATAATAAGGATACCAGAACTACTATAGGAGACAAAGTGAAGCAAGGAATAGAAAACATGTTGGAAGTGATAATGACAGAAAACTTCCCTGATATTGGCCAGAAAATAACTATGCAAGTGCAAGAACCACATAGAGTCCTAAACAAGATGAACCCAGAAAGACCAACATCAATCCACATCATAATTAAACATCAATGCCAAAGTAAGAATCATAAAGGCTGTCAGAGAAAGACAGAAAGTTACCCACAAGGCATCTCCCATTAGAATATCAACTGATATCTCAACAGAAACACACCAGGCCAGAAGGGGATGGAATAAAATATACAAAATGATGTGAAACAAGGGACGGAATCCATACCCAGAAAGTCTATCATTCAAAATTGAAGATGGAATCTGGAGATTCACAGACAAAAAAAGGGCTAAGAGAGTTTATTAACACCAAGCCAGCGAAGCAAGAAATGCTAAAAGGACTGCTGTAAAAAGGAAGAAACAGAAAGGCAAGATGAAAGAAAAATATAAGAATAAAAATGATGACAATCAAGTACATTTCAATAATAACATTAAATGTAAATGGACTAAATGCTCCAATCAAAAGACATAAGGTACGTGAATGCATAAGAAAACATGACCCACCTCAGAGCAAAGGATTCACACAGACTGATAGTGAAGGGATGGAAAATAAAAGTGTTTCAGGTAAATGGAAATGAGAGAAAAGCTGGGGTGGCAATGCTTATATCTGACAAAATAGAACTCAAAGTGAAGGCCATAACAAGAGATAAGGAAGGCCACTGCATAATACTAAAGGAGCCAATTCAACAAGAAGATAAAACTCTGGTAAACATATATGCACCCAATACAGGAGCACCCAAACACATAAAATACATACTTCTGGAAGGTATCAAGGGACAGATAGCAAGATAGCCACAGTCAGGGACTTTAATACCCCATTGACACCACTGGATAAATCCCCTAAACAAAAAACCTCCAAAGAAACAGCAATCCTAAATGACTCTCCAGTTCAGATGGACTTGACATCTTCAGGACATTTTATCCCAAAGCTACCAAATATACATACTTCTCCAGTGCACATGGGACATTTTCAAAGACAGACTACAGATTAGGACACAGGCAACGTCTCTTCAAATTCAAGAGCATAGAAATCATAATAAGCATCTTCTCAGGTCACAATGGCATAAAACTAGAAATCAACTGCAATAAAAACAATGAAAAAATCAAACACTTGGAGGCTAACTAGAATGCTATTAAACAATGGTTGGGTTACCAAAAGAAGAAATAAAAAGCATCCTGGAAACAAATGACAATGTAAACACACAATCCAAAATCTATGGGACACAATGAGAGCAGTCCTGAGAGGGAAGTTCATAGCTCTACAGGCCTACCTCCCGAAACAAGAAAAAAATGGTAATGAAATATCTAACCTTGCAACTTAATCAATTAGAAAGAGAGCAACAAGAAATGCCCAAAGTACTCAGAAAGAAGTAGATAATAAAGATCAGAGCATAATCTCACTCAATCATGGATAATAAAGATCATTACAAACTTTTGAACAATAATAGATACAGAGGCAGAGCTGCCTCAAACTGATTGTCAAACTGCAGCGGGAAGGCCAGGGAGGTTTGGGGGGCAGGAGGGAGGGGAGTAGGAGATCAACCGAAGGACTTGTGTGCATCTATATAAGCATAACTAATGGACATGGGACACTGGGGGGTAAGGGAGGGCAGGGGTTTGTCAAGGGTGGGGGGGATAAAAAGGGCACTTAGGTAATACCCTTTGTCATACTTTTAGCAAAAATAAAAAAAAAAGATCAGAGCAGAAATGAACAACAAATAGACCAAAAAAATAATACAAAAGAACAATGAAACCAAGGGCCGGTTCTTTGAATGGATAAACAACAATGATGAACAGCTAGCCGGGCTCACCAAGAAACAAAGAGAGATGACCCAAATAAACAAAATCAAAAATGAAAGAGGTGAAGTAACAAATGACCCCACAGATATACAAAGGATTGTAAAAAATTACAACAAACGACTCTACTCCAACAAACTGGACAACCTCTGTAGCTGGACATCTGTAAACAAGGATCTGAAGTCCTGCCATGAAGAAGTGAATGTTCTATCAGAAGCACAGTGTGACTTGCGAGTCACGCTGGGTCAACATGGCACACAATCTTGAGTTCCAGAAACATTTACCTCCCTGAGAAAGGCTACGATTAAATAGTCGTGGGTGTAAAACAGAAAGGGAGGGCACAGCTGCAAGTTGTCCTCAATATGCTTTTGGAATAATATAGAACAAAACAAGATTTAATTAACTGCTGATGCACTGACCTTGTACCAAACCCCAATAAAAACGATGGTGAGAGTGCAAAGTTTGATACATGCCTGAGCGAGATGTAGCCCTCTGTCCGGCATCAATCATCCTGTGTGCTCGTCTTACCTCTGTGTCTTTGGTTCATTAAACATCCCTCAATAATCTGGACAAAATAGACACATTCCTAGAAAAATACAAGCTTCCAAAACTCAATCAGGAAAAAGCAAAAAAATCTGAACAAGCTGAAAACTACTGATAACATTGAAACAGTAATCAAAAAGCTTCCAGAAAGCAAAAGCCCTGGATCAGATGGCTTCAAAGGGGAGTTTTACCAAACATTCAAAGAAGAAGTAAAACCAATTTTTCTCACACTCTTTCAAAAAGTTCAAGAGAAAGGCACACTTCCAAGCTATTTTTATGAAGCCAGCATTACCCTAATCCGAAAACCAGAAAAAGACACCACAAAGAAAGAGACTTATAAGCCAATATTCCAGTTGAACAGTGATGCTGCAATCCTCAACTAAATTCTAACAAACGGGATCCAGCATTACATTAGAAAGATCATACACCATGACCAAGTGGGATTTATCCCAGGGAGGCAAGGCTGGTACAATATCCGCAAATCAATAAGCATGATACATCACATGTAC
This sequence comes from Myotis yumanensis, assembly GCF_028538775.1. Taxonomy (NCBI): domain Eukaryota; kingdom Metazoa; phylum Chordata; class Mammalia; order Chiroptera; family Vespertilionidae; genus Myotis; species Myotis yumanensis. The sequence goes on from NW_027223775.1 coordinate 753,861, forward strand.
AAATTGAGAGAGAAAAACCACACAATCCTATCAATAGGTGCAGAAAAGGCATCTGACCAAGTGCAACAGCTTTTTCTGACAAAAACACTCAGCAAAGTGGGAATAGAAGGATCATCCCTCCCCATATAAAAGCCTTATATGAAAAACCTACAGCTGCCATCATACTCAATGGGCAAAAACTAAAACCATTTCCCTCAAGAACAGCAACAAGACAGGGATGCTCGCTTTCACCAGTTCTGTTCAAAATGGTACTGGAAGTGCTAGCCACAGTGATCACACAAGAAAAAGAAAGAAATGGCTCCCAAATTAAAAAAATAAGAAGTAAACTGTCATTAGTTGCAGATGACATGTTAGTGTACATAGAAAAATTCAAAAAATCCGTAAACTTAATAAATGAATTTGGCAGTGTACCAGACTAAAAAATCAATGCCAAGAAATCGATGGCTTTTTATACACCAACTAGAGGCCCGGCGCACAAAAAGTTGTGCACTCGGGGGGGAAGGGAGGGTCCCTCAGCCCGGCCTGTGCCCTCTCGCAGTCTGGGACCCCTCGGGAGATAACGACCTGCTGGCTTAGGCCTGCTCCTGGGTGGCAGAGGGCAGGCCAAATCCCTAGGTGCAGCCCCTGGTCAGGCTCAGAGCAGGGCTGATTGGGGAGTTGGGGCGCCACCCCCTGTCATGCACAGAGCAGGGCGGATTGGGAGGTTGCGATGCCACCCTCAGTCACACTCAGGGTAGGGCTGATTGGGGGGTTGGGGCACTGCCCCCTATCACACACAAGGCAGGGTCGATGGGGAGCCTGACGTGCCACCCCCTGTGACGCACAGAGCAGGGCCAATACAGGGGGTTGGGGAACTGTCCCCCGCCCCGTCACGCACAGAGCAGGGCCCATCAGGTCGTTGGGGAGCTCCCCCGTCACGCACAGAGTAGGGCCGATAGGGGAGTTAGGGCACCACCCCCTGTCACACACAGAGCAGGGTGGATCAGGGGGTTGGGGCGCCACCACTGTCACACTGAGGGCAGGGCCGATGGGGAGGTTATGGCTCTACCCGTCACAGACAGAAGAGGGCCCGTGGAGGAGGGGGGGTTGGGGCGCCACCCCTGTCACACACAGAGCAGGGCCGATCAGGGGGTTGGGATGCCACACCCTGTCACACACAGAGCCGCAGGGCGATCAGGGGGTTTGGGCGCTGCACCCTGTCATGCTGATCTGGTGCCAGGAGACCTCTCGGCTCTGCTGATCCCGGTGCTGGGAGGCATATTACCCTTTTACTATATAGGATAGAGGCCTGGGGGCCGGCTGGTTTGCCCTGAAGGGTGTCCTGGATCAGGGTGGGGGTCCCCACTGGGGTGCCTGGCCAGCCTGGATGAGGGGATGATGGCTGTTTGCAGCTGGTCACACACCCTTCAGGGTGGGGGTCCCCACTGGCATGCCTGGCCAGTCTGGGTGAGGGGCTGAGGGCTGCTTTCAGGCTGGCAGTTTTGACTGAAGCTCCCAATAACTCCTTTTTTTCTTTTTTTTTTTTTTTTCTTCTGGGCCAGCTTTAGCTCTGGCTCTAGCTCTGAGGCTCCTGCTGCTGGTTTGTTTGTCATTCTATAATTGAAACAATGTATAACTTCAGCTCTGAGATCCCAGCCGGCTATAATTTTTCCAAAGTTTCAAACTGCCAGCTCAGAGGCCTGCAAGGCAGGCGGGGAACGTTGGAGTCTGCAGTCACTAGAGCAAGCAAGCCTCATGTTCGCTTCCAGCTGCCAGGCTGACAGCCGCCATCTTGGCTGACAGTTAATTTGCATAAGGATATGCTGATTAGCCAAAGGGAAGGGTAGCGGTCGTACGCCAATTACCATTTTTCTCTTTTATTAGTGTAGATAGTGAACTTACAGAAAGAGAGTTTGACAAAAATCCCATTATCATACCACCAAAAAAATTAAGATACCTAGGAATAAACTTAGCTACCAAGGTAAAAGACCTCTAGCCAAAAAACTGCAAGACTTTGAAAAAGAGATAGAGGAAGACAAAAACAGATGAAAGAACATGCCATGTTAATGGCTTGGTAGAATCAACATCATTAACATGGCTATACGAACCAAACCGAACCACACATTCAATATACTCCGCATTAAAATACCAACAGCATATTTCACAGACCTAGACGGAACTTTCCAAAAATCCATCTGTAATTAAAAAAAATAAGACTCTGAGCCCGAACAGGTTGGGCTCAGTGGATAGAGCGTCGGCCTCCAGACTAAAAGGTGCCAGGTTCGATTCCCATCAAGGGCATGTACCTTGGTAGGGGGCACATTCCAAGCAGGGGGTGTGCAGGAGGCAGCTGACCATGTATCTCTCTCATCGATGTTTCGAACTCTCTATCCCTCTCTTTACTCTTTGTAAAAAAATCAATAAAATATATTTAAAAGACAAACAAACCCCAAATAGCTGCAACGGTCCTGAGAAAGAAGAACAAAGTAGGAGGGATCTCAATACCACATATCAAGCTGTATTACAAAGCCACTGTTCTCAAAACTGGCTGACACTGGCACAAGAAAGGACATATAGGCCAATGGAATAGCATATCGAACCCAGAAATTAACCCAAACCATTAAGCTCAATTAATATTGACAAAGGATGCAAAAACATACAAAGGAGACGAAACAGTCTCTTCAATAAATGGTGCTGGGAAATTTGGTCAGACACATGCAGAAAATGAAACTAGGCCACCAATTTACACTTGCACAAAAAATAAACTCAAAATGGATAAAGGATTTAAACATAAGACTGGAAACTATAAAAATATTAGAGGAAGCCACAGGCAGCAGAGTCTCAGATATATGCTGAAGCAGTATGTTCACTGACACAGCTCCTGGGGCAATAGAAAATAAAGTTAAACAAATAGGACAACATCAAAATAAAAAGCTTATTCATAGGAAAAAAGAAACCATCAACAAGACAACAACAAAGCCCACTGCATGGGAGAACATATTTGCCAATGTTCCCTCTGATAAGGGTTTCAACTCCAACATTTATAGGGAATTCATACAACTTAACAAAAGGGAGATAAACAATCCAATCATAAAATTGGGCAATGGAACGAAATAGATACTTTTCCAGAGAGGACAAAAGGAAGGCCAAGAGACATATGAAAACATGCTCAGAGTCCCTAATCATCTCAGAGATGCAAATCAAAAGGACAATGAGGTACCACCTCACAGCTGTCAGAATGGCTATCATCAACAGATCAACAAACGCCACCTGCTGGCAAGGATGGGGAGAAAAAGGAACCCTCCTTCCCTGCTGGTGGGAATGCAGACTGGTGCAGCCACTACGGAGAACAGTATGCAGTTTCCTCAAAAAAACTAAAAACGGAACCCCCATTTGACCCAGTGGTCCCACTTGTAGGAATATATCCCACGAACCTGGAATTACCAATCAGAAAGGATACATGCACCTCTATGTTCACTGCAGCACAATTTACAATAGCTAAGACCTGGAAACAGCCTCAGTACTGTCAGCAGATGAGTGGATTAAAAACGGTGGTACCTCTACACACTGGAATGGTATGCTGCCGCCAAAAAGGAAGGAGCACTGACCATTTGCAACAGCATGGATGGAGCTGGAGAGTATTATGCTAAGCGAAGCCAGTCAGTCAGAGAAAGATAAATATCACATGACCTCACTCATTTGTGGAATATAATGAACAACATAAACAGATGAACCAAACCGATCTCCTGTATCAGACCATCAACCCTCAGAGGGAAGGCAGGGGAGGTGGGGCTGAGGGGGAGAGATCAACCAAAGGACTTGCATGCATGCATATAAGCCTAGCCAATGGACGCAGACACCAGGGGGTGAGCGTGAGGGCATGCCTGCGGGGTGGGGGTGGGGGTGGGTGTGGGGGGGGACGGGCAGTGGGGATAAGAACACACATGTAATACCTCCACCAACCATAAAAAAGAAAGAAAAGAAACCCAGGAACGTATCATCAGGTGAGAATTCACACACTCACACTCAGGCACACTCAGGCGCACTCACACTCACACCAGGAGAGGGGGCTCTGCCCCTCTCAGTGGGAATCACCTCTTATCTCCCAGCCTGCCCACCACTTTCTCACCAGCTGAACCAGAGGACAATGATGAGTGACGGGCCTTCTGCTCTGCGAAAAGCGACCTCTCCCTCCTGGACCCTGCCCACCGTCCAGCAGCCACTGTTCTGCCCCGTCTCTGTCCCCCACGCCCTGAGCAGGGCTGGGCTGGCCTGAGAGCCCACAGACTTGAGGGGCCAGATCCCGGGGGAGTTGGCGCCGGGGGCTGTGGGGGCCCCCTTTGTCAAGGGCAAACTCGGCCAGCTGAGGTCACACAAGAAAGGCCGACGCCGGAGTTCCATGAATTGTTGCGTGTAAGTCCCCTCGGCGAGCTCCCGCTTTGGCGCAGCAGGCGGCCGGCCTCAGCCCAATGAGCCAGGTTTGGACCTCAGGCCTTCACTCCAACCAGGTGGGAACTCATTTTCACATGGAAGATGCCAGCGGGGGAGGGGCTGCAGGTTACCAGTGACTACAGCAAGTTCGCCCCCGGAAACAGCAAGTTCGCCCCCCGAGACAGCAAGAACCCAGAGTGTGCACTTACCCTTTCCACAGGCCGCCATCCTCACCACGTGGGCTCCCGCTCAGCAGGGAGGCTGGCTGGAAGGAAACGGTGGGGGGCGCCGCCTGGCAAGCTTCCTAGGGCTGCGCCCGGGTTCCTTTGGGGGCGACATCTCGCGAGATCCCGAGGTCAGGAGCATCCCAAGATCAGGGAGAGGGCGGGGGGGTGGGGGGTTGTTTTAACAGGCCCAGAGAAGGTGGGGACAGGGGCGCCAGTGCCACACCCACCAGGCTGCAAGGGGTGGCAGAGGGTGGGTGGCTGCCAGGGGGAGCCTGTGCTTGCAGGCACGAGGGTGGGGCTGGTCGCGGATGTGGAGGGAGAGACAGGAGGCCCCGACCCCCAGCTAACCTCCCACTCGCCACCCCTGGTCTGTTTTTCTGGGGACCCTTTTCCCTCTGTGGTTGTGGCTGCCACTAACCTACCTCATCCCTGAGCCAGGCTTGGCGCCCCACTCGCACCCCACCGCAGCCCCCTGTCTAGAAAAGAGCTCCCTGCCTGCCCTGGGCTAGTCCATTGTCCCCACTGTGTGGATGGGGACCTTTTAGTAACCCCCGGGGCAGAGGAGAGCTGGCCACATGCAATTACACTGTCTCTCTGCACAGGTGCCCTCCTCAGTCTGCCCCTGGGGTTTGGGTCACCACAGCTCTTGGACAAGCCCCGAATGAATGCAGCCTTTGCTCTGCTCACCTCCCCTAAGCCTTCAGGTGATTGCAGCCTTCCTGCCTTCCTTCCCCCCTCATGAAGGGGTTCTCCTCTCACCAACAAATCCCTTTGGCAACGTCACAACTGGGCCGGAAAACAGAGAGAGTGGGCAGGAGCCTCCTGAGGAGGAGCAGGCCCACAAAGCTGAGGACAGGTGGGGAGGCACCAGCCACAGCCTGGTGCACAGGCTCTGGCAGAGCTGCCCCTTCGCTGAACCTTACCCCAGGGCTCTCCTCTCAGGTGGCGCCTCCAGGGGCCACAGGGGGCCTGGCATGCTCAGTCTGACAGGTTTTGCTGCCTGCTTGTCCACAGTCTCTTTAGGAGACAAAAGTCAGGCTTGTGAGGAGAGAGGGAGAGGGGAAGAGCAAAGCTGAGGCCCAGCCCTGTCATCCAAGCTGGCCTGAGGCATCTCCTTGGGGTCTTTGGAAATCAGCTTCTGATAGTGGGGAAGGGCTTGTAATAAGAATAGAGCCTCAGTTGTTTAATCATTACTACACACTGTAAATACGAGGCCCTGGGACACTGGAGGATGCAACCGGCTGTACTAACATCATAGGCTGCCTCCATGGCCCATTACTCAGAAAAGGATTGCATTTTGGGAAGAGACCCGGGACAGGACACGCTTTGATTTGGCAGCTGTGCCCGCATCCTGACCCCCTCCTGGGGTCTTTCTCAGGAAGACTGACCATTCTAATCTCATCCCAGGAAGGGGCTGAGCTGTTCCTAAAGTCATAGAAGATTAGCCACCTTGTGGTCAGCCTTTGAGCTCCTGAGGGCCAGACAGCAGGCCCTCCCCTCCCCTTTCCCTGTTACACTTGCACCTGGCAGCTACCGGTGTTATGGGTTGGCTCAGAGAGATAGGCCACCGACTCAGAATTTAAATTTAAAAGCCTTTTATTAAGCTGGCCAGCTGACCACAGCACCTATCTTCCCCTCTGGGAGATTCGGAGCATGTGGCCCCGACCAAGTGTGCAGCAAGATCTTTTATTGCCAACTACACAGTGTTAGAAAAAAAGAAAAAAACAAGTACAAAGCAGTTCATTAGCCGTTCCTGGTACTGTCAGGGTAAAAAGTTTACATAAAATTTATGAGCAGGGTCATACCTGGCTGGGTTCAATCATAACACATTGCTTTTTTAGCGAGATAATTAGCAATTTTTCTCTCCCATGGTCCCTGCCCTTGACACAATGGGTAACTTTTTCCAGGCTTCAGTCCCTCCCCCCAACACATTCAGTAAGTTTCTCATGTTTCATTTCCTTCCCCAGCACACAGGTAGCTGTCTTCTCCCCCAAGGGGCTGAGAGATGAATTTCCAGGGTGAGCAACTGCTCTCCCCATACTGACCCCATCATTGGAAGAAACACTCATTGTGTGGTTCAACCCTGTCTCTGCTTAACTTAGCTCAAGTAGTGACAGGCAGCCTCAGGCACATTGTGCTGCCTTTCTCTTCCTCACTCAGACTTGGGGAATATTCAGACTCTTCAAACAATGAGAATTTTTCAGAGAGGGATAGTGGCCAGAGGACACTGTGTCCCTGTCATGCAAGTGACCCTGCATCTCTTTACCATAGGCCATGAGGAGGTGGTGGGGGCGGAGCGTAACAGCAGGGTGGTAAGGCTGGCTTCTTGTGTGTCCCTACCCTGCCATTCCTCCAGACGTTCCCCATGCCTATGAACTAGCAGAGTTTAAGTTTTCCAGCTACATAGATGGAGGAATGAGGACAAATGAGGCCACTACACTCAGCCCCAGTGGATCTGGGATTGTCACCTAGAGCAGAGCAGATAAAAAACAGAAAGAGCACAACTCCACTATTTCACCTGGGAACTAGAGATTCAGCCTAGCCCTCCCACCTCTCTCCTCGATGCATTTGGCAATTATTTGTCCTGGGGTGGCTGCTAATGCCATGCTCAGAGCTACACACAGTCTCTCCTCACAGAGTTTAGGATGAAAATAGAAAACACACACACTCCCAAACACACACCCCCCAAAACCCAACAAGACCATTGTCTACAAATGGCTCTTTGTTACTAATTCTGTCAAGAAAACAAAGGGGCTGGTATGGAAACTTACAGAGGCAGGTAGACTCCTGCCTGAGGGTTGTACAAGGAGGGGCCATCGGGGGCTTGGAAGGATCCTGTTCAGGGCCTGAGGACAGACTGCACAATTTCTGAGAGAGTAAAGTGCTTGGCCAATTTGAGAATGCAAGAGACACTGGGGCACAGGGGAGGGTGATAAGAGTGACAGAGAGGGCAAGGATACATCCCTGGAAGGTGAAATTCAAAGGGAATCTATTTGAAGTTTGTCCACCCTTATGTCCATGATGATCCGGTTGCTTGTCAACATTGCAGAGGTTGATGCACTAAAAAGATAGGGTCTGTTATATTAAAGGCAAAATGCAGGCCACCCAACTGATTATATAATGCAACCCTATTCTTGTAATATTAAATGTGAATATAACATTCATTTATTCCATTGCTTCACCTATTGCCTCACTTTGTTCGCCATGTTCCTAGGCAACATAAGCCTGCATCAGGAAGAGGGACTAAAACTTCCCAGGCCCCACCCTCCTGGGAAACCTGCAACTCATAGATATGAACCTCTTAAAGGAGTCCACATGTCCACTAAGAATGTTAATGCTAATTATTGTAAAATATCTTCCCGCATTTTTTACAAGGTTCTCTATCACAATTGCCTCTCCTGGACTAGTGATGAAGAGCTATTTTTGTTGTAGAAACATTAAAAGTGTCAGTCAACCAGCACTGCATTATAATGATCACCCTTGTGACTTAAAAGCCCCTCAGTGATGGAAGAGAGGGAAGCTGGGTGAAGCTTTTGAAGGAGTTGCTGTGTGTGTGTGTGTGTGTGTGTGTGTGTGTGTGTGTGCGCCCACACACTCCAGCACAGCTGAGAGAGGCTGAGCCTGGGCTGTCCTGTGAGGGGATGAGATAGAGATGAGGTGAAAGGGGTACATACATTTGTCTACAATCACCTACAGTAAGCCTAAGGGGGAAAGGACCTGCATTCTCAAACTGAGCATGCTTGACGTGGATAAAACATACCGCCCTTACTGACTAAGGAAAACTTAGCCTTTTGATGTTGTAGCCAGACTCATGACAGGACATTTTGAACTTTAATGCTGTCAGTTGTTGTTTTCAGGTGAAGACACTAAGGAGAGGAAGAATAAACAGGGGTCCAAACAAGGGAGGGCAAATCAAGAAGGAATTCAGGGCTGACTTGTGCTTCAATGACACCCACTGTACAACAGGCTCCTGATTTCCTCATGGGCACCTGCAATGGCCTCTGGACGCCCAGTTCATTGCAGGATTCGCGGATGTGAAAGGTCTTGGAGAGAACTCAGGGTGGCCAGAGTGCATTCGCCACAGTGTGTGTCCCGATTTGTGTGAAGCACATCTTTTGAAAATTCTTTTGGCGTAGCTCTCCAGGAGCCCAGAGGGAAAGGCAGGAACCTTCATCCCTGGGCGGCATCCCTTCTCCCAGATTCAGGCCTTCCTGGGACTGGACTTGAAGAGGATAGAGCCCTCCCCATGTGAGTTACTGTTGGGGGAGAGGTTGGGTGTGTGGAGAGGAACACTCAGCTGAATGCCAGCTGCACACTGACAGGCGGGGCTCTCACAGCTCCAGTGCCTCGGCCCACCATCAAAGCAACTTCTTGGGAAGGGGATATAGGTCACGTCCTTCCTGGACATGGTGTCCACTGGTTGCTCGCCTGGTTGCTAAGTCTCAAGCTTGGAACAAAAGGACTCAGAATCCTCAGAGCTCAGGAACAATTTGCATGGAGATCCCTCCTCACCTGCGAACCTGGTTGGGAGGGGATGAAAGAGTCAGTGGTGAGTGTCCTTTCAAGTGTCAGAGTGTCAGTGGCAGAGCCCTGAGCGGTTTCCCCCATGGCCTAGGCTCTAATCCTCAGGACACAGGTCACCTTTCCCAAGGACAGTTCATGTGGGTGCCTGGACTGACGCCTCTCCCTCCCCTCCAGGTTCACCTGCATCATCCCCCTCTGCATTTCCCCGTCTTCTCCAGGTCCTGAGCCCAGCCAACCAGGACCCAGCCTTTGCCATGTCCAGCTGTGGGCTCAGGAGGTGTTCTAGGTGGGCTGAATTGCCACCAATTCCAACACTGGTCACAGCAGCCACTGGAATTTATAACCCTGCCTCCTGAGACCAACAATGTCTGGGAACTACTTTCACACTCCTGATTGATGATGTCACAGGGGAGGAAGGGTATCTAGCTTATAGATATCTGCTGAAGCCCTCTTGTTTACCATGTTTCACTCCAATCAGGAAAAGGCAACAACCTTCTGAAGAAGGTCTCTTTCTCTCTCTGAATCTGTTGGGCAGGAGCGGGTTGGGGTTGCCCAAAGGTTCTCTCTGACTCTTTGGCTTCGAAAGAAAAAGCCAAAAATCAATATCCCAAAAAGCAGACTTAGGGTGGCATAATCTTGGTTTCCTTTATTTCTTAACTATTGGCTAAGAGGGTTCATACTGGTGTCAGTCAGCTAGATAACCCATGTCTCAGGGTTTCTTAACTTTCCTGACACGTGTGTTCTGTTCTTCCTCAACTTCCTGCAAATAGCCCATTCTCACTTCTGAAAAATAATTTTCAGCCTTTCCCCTTTGTTCAAACAATAGAGTACATAGTCCAATCGGCCTGGCTCAGTGGTTGAACATGGACCTATGAGCCAGGAGTCAGGATTCATTTTCCTGTCGGGACACATGGTAGGTTTCAGGCTGGATCCGCAGGGTGGTGCCCGTGGGGGGCAGAGGATCAATGATTCTCTCTCATCATTGATGTTGCTACCTCTCTCTCCCATGCCTTCCTCTCTAAAATCAATAAAAAACTTGTTTTAAAAACTGTAAAAATGTCATATACCCAATGTTGCCTCAGTGTGTTTGTAATTTTTATGGCTATATCAATTTTTTGTGAAACCTCCTTGTATATGAACTAAACCCTGATGTTCTCCTGTTAATCTCTGTCTGTTAATTTGACTATTCACCCAGCCTATTAGAGCCAAGCAGCCACAAAAATATTAATGAGGTATTTTACCTTCATGTTTTGCACAAAGTCTACTTAGTTTGATGTTTCTCACAGGCCATCTCCCTAAGGATTGAGTACTAAATTGTATCTTTTAAAATCAGGAATGGTGGGTCTGTATTTGCATTTCCTAACATATAAAAAAAAAGATTCATTCACACACCCACGGTGTTCTAAACATTAATCAAAGTGTATGTTACATTGATATTTAGATTCAAATAAAAACTCAGCTCCTCACGTGCACTGAATATATTTAAAGGGCTTAATCATCACATGAGGCTCGTGGCTACTGTACTAGACATGGAGGCCCTGACCATCAGCTTTGTGCAGCACAGCAGGTACTACAAGGCTGGGGACCTTGTTTCCAGGGGTGGGGAGGGGCTGCTGTTGGTGGGACTAGTCCCAGGGGAGATGCTTCAAGCACTTGTCGAGGGGAAACACTGCAAGGGTAGATGCGGCAAGTCTGTTTGCCCTTGTGGCAGCTGCAGCCACAATTTGGGACACTGCAGGGAACCTTTGTTTGGTCCCCAGTGTCCCCAACCTCAGTCCAGGGCTCAGTAAGGTTTGTGCTGAGCAGAGGTCTCTGGGCTCTGCCACACCTCCAAGTGGGATGTGGGTGTGGGGTGTGGGGTGAGGCTCTGGGGACCCTAAACTGCTCCTAATTGAGATTCCAATTGCACCTATAAATGAGAGAGTGACTTATGCATACGTATCATGAATGTTTGTTTAGACTGTTGTGGAAACTTGGAACAAATCTTGGCTCACACTTATGGGTCCTGTGGTCTCAGCCCTTCTCCCATGAGGAACTCTGCTCAGGGGCCCTGTCTCCATGGGAGCCCTCCCGGATTTATTTTTAAACATGTATACCAGGCACACCCTCTTTGCCAGATCCCAAGGAGGCAGGACACTCTTGAAGGTCCCACCTTTAGGGGTCTGAGTGAGAAGGGACATTGAAGATAGTCCAGGTTCAAAGAAGGCCTCTGAATGAGTAGGCATGAACACCTTCCCACACACACCCCCAAAATAGGACAGCCTGCTGAGACCAATAACCCCAGGGGTAGGCTGCCCTGTCCCGCTCTGGGCTCAGGAGGCACTCTGAGAGCCTCTAGCATGGCTGGGCTCCTGTGCTCCTCACCATCCTTGATCACTGCACAGGTGCAACACCATAGTTTGGTTTTGGGGTGACCAGTTATTTTATTGAGGCTCACCTGGAGCCATGGACTTACCAATCTGTCTGTGCCTTTGTTTTCATTTTCAAATTATGGACTCTGCCTGTCCTGACTCAACCTCCCTCAGCATTCAGGCCTCTGGGGCAGAAGCTCTGGAAGAGGCAGTGACACTTGGCAGGGGAGGATTGCGGGGCTTTTTAACGAGGTGGCCCAGCATCAGTAAGGCCTGGGCACTGCCTCTCACCTGAGTAATGAGCCCCCAATGAAGTCAATGGACATGAGGAACCTACTCTAGTTTGGTGGTCCCTTGAAAAACAAGCATACCACAAGAGACAGCACGTATCCAACTTTGCTTCCCCTGCCATCTAGACATAAAGGTCCTTTACTGGGGCTTTGCTTCTGCCAGCCCATGGCTGAAACCATGGTGACTGAGGAAATCCCTGAAGAATTGGTGGCCTGAAGGAACACAGAAGAGAACAGATGAGAACTTCCTTTGGGCTCTCTGTCTTTTTTGACACAACAATCAATCACTATGTCATGAGGACTGAGCTGGGGGACAGTTGGAGGGACAAACTGTGCTCTGTACAGATTTGACTTCCCCAAGACCCAACCCACTGCCCTTGTACCAAGCTTGGCACTGTGTCCTTTCCATCTTGATGAAATCTTTCCCAATTGGCTCCTTTGCCCCACCCATCAAAAGACAGCGTGGGGCTTGGTCTGGTGAGCAACTTACTCCTAACTGCATTCACCTAACACACCTAGACAAAAGCATGAAGAAATTAATCCACACACAGGTGTCATGAATGTGGACTCTATGAGGAACTTCTCAACAGGCTTGGGCTTGTGGTTCTGGAGCCTTGTGTACCTGGCTCTTCTCCCTTCAGTATTTTCCCAAACCCGGAGTGTAGCCATCAGTCGACATTTGAGGAACCTCTTGCCCCTCCTGGAGCAGAGCCTCACAGGGACCAGGGGGAGCCTCTCCTCTCTCAGGTGGAGTCACACCCTGATCACCTGTCCTTCAATTCTGTAATGCCAGGTAGGGGCTGGGCCCGGTGCTGCCTTAGACATCAAGGAAGGAAAGGGCAGAAAGTTGAGAGGTGCCAAGGGATGTCACCCAGGCTCCACAGGGAAAGCCTCTTCCTGCCCGTGATGGGGGGGAAGGAATTCCTTAAACAAAGAAGCACGTGGGAACCAGTGTGGGAATTCATCAGTGACATCCTAAAGTGTCTTTGATTGTAAGGAAAATGTCCGCTTTGGTTTATGGTAAGGCATATTTCAATGGGAAGCACTAGTGAGGGCTGCAGAAGCTAGACTGTGAGCAAGGTGATACTGATGGATAGTTCTGGATCTTTCCCTTGCTTTGTGTGCAGTCCTAAGCAGTGGGAACAGCCACTCAGGTTTCCATTAATATTAAAAGTATTTCAAGAATAAAACAGCCAGATCAATTTAAAGGAAGTTAAAAAGTAGGTTTGGGGTAGGTCCTATGTCTGGAACACCTCCATGTGCTAATGTGCAACACATCCTGAGAACAGCCTCTCAGAGCCTTTCGTGTGTGTGTGTGTGTGTGTGTGTGTTTCTGTGTGTGTGTGTGTGTGTGTGTGTATGTGTGTGTGTGTGTATCACTGTGCAGGACTGGAAGGCTGGTTCCAGAGCCTGAATAAAGAGCCCCCAATGAAATCCAGCTGGTAATCCCCAAGACCTGGAAATGTTCCCTAATAAGGCATAAGGGAGTTTTCAGATCGGATGAAAGCTTTCAGATGGGGACTGGGATTGTTAATTGCATGCCTTGGTTTCAGAGCCCACAGGATGGGACAGGAGGCCAAATAAACATGATTTCTGGGTGTGTCTCTGAGCTAGTTCCCAGAGAAGATTAGCATTTGAAGTGGTGGACCCTAAAAGGATATTTCCCTCCCTATGTGCACAGCATCAATGCACTGAGAGCCTGACTAGAACAAAAGGAGGAACTCACCCCTATATTCATGAATCACCGTAGGGCTGGGGCATCACATCTCATCTCACAGGCCTCACAGTGGATCTTATACAATGAGCTCCTCTGGTTCTCAGGTCCTCAGTCTCAAGCCAAATTAGACAACAGCTTTCCTGGGCCCACCAGCTTATAGACCCTGGGGTTTCTCAGTCTTTGTAATCACACCAACCAGGTCCTTATAATCTCCAGCTGCTCTAGAGAACCCTAACACAAAGGTAATGGATTACCAGTTATGTGCAGGCACAGTTGCTGAAAGAAGCAGAGCAGGAGATGGGACCACAGGACAGAGATTGAGGTCATGTAGGTACAACCATGGAATGCTGTCGACCTAGCAACTGGAGGAGCCAGGAAACAGACTCTCCCTGGAATCTCCACATGAAACCAGCCCATCTCTCACCTTGACTTCTGCTATTCTAAGCTCCTGGGACATCTATATCCCACAGAGCCTTTTCTTCTTTGTGCAATATCTTTTGTCCTCACAATTTTAGAAGTCAGTCTATCTTCACCTGGCACCATGTTTCTCATCCAACCTTGTTATTTGGTTAGTTTTAGTTAATGTATCCTCAGCCTTGAGCCAAGAGCTGCCTCACAAGCAACACCATTGTCCGCAGTCATGGGGCATACTAATCAGCCCTGAGATGAGCATCTTGGCCACCTGTTGTGGCAGGCAACACATTTCTTACTAGGGGAAGTTGACGGACAAAGGGCAATGGGCTCACCGGGAAATAGGAGGGGTCAGGGGACCTGGTACTGAGCTAGAGGGGAAAGAACATGGGAAGGAAGTAATCCGGGAATCCCTGTCAGCTGCCTTCCCTGAGGAATGCACAGTCTTGGGCCCCCAGGGGGATGTATAGTATAGGAACCTAGGGGCACCAGAGCCTGGATGTGGGGAAGGTACTTGTTGGGCTTTATGCTTCCTTGGATGAAGTTTGAATTGCTGCCTCCCTGCAAGCCCATGAGGTCCCCAAACTGTTGTTCATGATACATCATCTCTTAACAGACCTAGTACACTCAAGGGCTCAGCTTCAGAATGAAACCACTGCAAAGACAGAGAAAGGAGCCAGGCAGAGGAGCCATCCTCACTAAGGGGAATAAGAAGGAGTGGAGGTCAATATGCAGTTCCACGCTCTGCCATTGATTCCCAGGAAATGGAGTGCCTGAACCTTCCTCATTCAAGCTGTCTTTACATTTGCCTACACCACACAGAGGGGAAGTCCTGGGATTTCTCAACCAGGAGACACCAGGACTCTCCCTAAGGAAAAGGTAGATATTCCCTGGTTGAATCCATTTCTCCATGCTGTCCTGGGCTCAGTCTGACCTTACTTAGAGTGTATTAAAAAGTTTGGCTGTTTTAAAAGCACTTACAGATTGAATTTAGAGAGAGTGAAGAAGGGAGAGAGAGAAACATGGAGTTCTTGTTCTGCTTACTTAAGCACTCACTGGCTGATTCCTGTATTAGCACTGGCCGGGCATCAAACATGCAACCTTGCCATACCAGGATGATGCTGTAACCCTCTAGGCCCCCCAGCCAGGGCAAGACCTTAATTCTTGGTAAAGCTCTTCTTTCCAGGGTTGCAGGTATATCTAGACTCCAGGTCAGGTTGGAGTGGAATGGGGTGAAGCATGTGAAGGAAGCAGATTTGCATGGAGGCCCCTCCCTCCTCTGAGGCAGGGGAGAAAATAAGAGAAGTGTGGGGAGCCAGGCTCAGGCTTGGGGTGTCAGAAGGCAGCATTCTTGGTGTAGCTCCACCATGACCTGGCCTCTGCTCCTGCTCAACCTCCTCACTCAGGGCCCAGGTGAGGCCTCTATGGAAGGGACTCTGGGTTCACCTTGCCCTGATTCTTTGCCTCCTCTTCAGGCTCACCAGGTCCCCAGCACTTCACCCACCAGTGTGTGTGTTTGCTGTTTTCAGTTTCCTGGGCTCAGTCTGTCCCGACTCAGCATCACTCAGTGTCCATGGCTCTCAGACAGTCAGTCTCCTCCACATGTGCCAGACTCAGAGATGATTTTAGTGGCTCTGATCATGTCTCCTGGTATAAAGAATGACCAGGCATGGCCCTAAACTGCTGGTTTATAAAATCCAAAATGGCCATCAGTGATCCCTTATTTACTCTCTTGCTAAAAATGTGGAAAAACAGCTACGCGGACAAGGCCAGGGCTGCCATTGGAGAATAGCACTTATTATTACTGTTGTTCATCACATGAGCCGTGGAACTATCCAGAGGGGTGCAAGTCTGTGGGAAAGTGAGACCAACACCTGCCCTGGGCTCACAGGCTCCCCCCTTGCTCTGAAGATGCTTCCCCACCCTGAGCAGGGGCTCATGCAACATGGCCCTGAGAAAAATTCATCCTCTCTCTGTTCCTCCCTCCTCTCCCAAAGCATTGAGAGCGCAGCTTGTTTTCTTCAGATAGAGTCCTCTCTCACATGAAATCCCAAAGGAAACTGTCTGTTACTGGCTGGTTATCTTTGCTTGTGTTTTGTACATCCAGGCTCCTACTCATTCCAAACCTTTCATTGTAACAGCCACCAGGAGGCCCCTCCTGTGTTTGTTGGGTAGATTTCCCACAATCCTCTGGAAAATCCTCACTTTGAATCCCTTGGCCTAGCATACCTGTGCAGACCACCTGGATTCAGTTCTCCACAAATGAAGTGGGAATGAGAATAAAGGAAAAATTTTATTTCCTTCTCTTTCTTTCTCCCCTCCTTCCTATTTGATTTTCATTATTTTTATGCTCCCAATACTTCTCAGAACAAAGAAAGGTTTGAGGAGGGGAATCCAGTGAAAGTTTCTGTGACCTCTCAGAATCACCACTCCACTCAGGTACCTGAAGGATGCTTCTAGAAGCAGCCCATGGCTGGTTGGTTCTTGCTGAATCGGTGGGAGGTGGCCCCATTTTCAGGGATCCACAAAGATTTCCTACAACACATTTGCAGTGATAATCCCAGTTAAAGTGCATCAAAGAGTACAAGTACCCATAACTATCTGGCCAAGACGCCATGGACTGTTGAAGGGAGCTTGGCCAAGGTGCCACAAACCCTGGTGTGTGACCTCATGATCCACATGCCTTAAGCCCTCTCCGAATTACAGCCCTGCAGATGTCAGCTCTTAGAAATGACATGGATGATCACCCTACCTGGAAGTTAAGTCTTTGCTATAATTTTCTCCATTAAAGTCACTTGGTGACATTTTTCCAAGTACTGCTTTGTTTACCATCATGCTTTAATGGTCCAAGCTGGAACAGTGACCCACGTGGACCCTCTCCAGTTGTGTCACAGCACAGTAGGAAAGGCTCCCTGCTATTGGAGACAGCGGATAAGGTCTTGAGTCACAGCCCCACATCTGAGTAAAGCTGTGTGAAGCTGAGCCTGCCTGAAGGGTGTGTGTGTGTGTGTGTGTGTGTGTGTGTGTGTGTGTGTGTGTGTGTTTGGCAATGTCCCTATGCTGGACACTAGTAGGAACAAGAGAGTAATGGCTCGGCTGACCCTCGACCATGGCATCTGAGATTGATTGTGCTCCCTGATTGTAACAGCAAGGCCTGTAGGTTGCATGTTATTTCAATGTGCATAGGACTGTGGGAGCCTTCATTGCCTTTCTAGTGTTTCTCCTAAAGGTGTATCACCATTTCCTTTTGAGAAGGTAGTCACTATTTCATAAGAGGGACTATTACAAGGAGAACCAGGACAAGCTGTTGGGTGATCAGGTTCTCTCTGATGAGACCTTGCTGGAGTAAGAAGCACACTGCTCCCTGGGTATTTGGAGTCTCAGATGGTAGACATGATCCCTGCATTTCTCAAATAATACCATTGGACACCTGTTTAATTATTATCAGATGTGGAAGAAGGGTCATTTTTGATGGAAGGGATTAGAAGTGTTTTAGGTGTCACTATGGCCAATGTATCCAGCACTGTTCTCCCATGAGATTCAGTCCGAGTCTCAGTAGCACAGGGCAATGACCTTTCATGTGTCACAGAACCTCCATCTCAGGTGCCTCTCTCTTTATCATGTACCATTTCCAGATGTTTTATCTTTCTTCCTAATTGGCACTCTGAAAGGAAATTATTGTATTTCTTTGACCTGAAAGTATGGGTTTGGGAATATATATTAGTGTGTTTTAGTGTATTTGTTTAGGTCTATTTGTAATTAACTATGGTTGCAAGTGGTCCTTTTGCCTACTCTGGTGGCAGTCTTGCTTAGCATGTCTATGTCACGTGTTATCATGTGGGCACACGGGTAGAGGATTTTGTTAAATGAGAGTGATTACTCCTGCAGCACTGGCTCTGGGTCCCTGTGGTCCTGAAAGAACAAGGCGCAATGACCGAGGACAAAGTGGAACTCCATGAAGGTCAGGGGTCTGCTTCCTGCAGGAAGGATGAGGATAACTGGAATGTGCCCAGAGCTTCCCACGCTTTTCCTAGGAGATGAGGGGTCAGTCTACCTGGTCCACAGGTCCAGCTGGAGGATTTCTGAAGAGGTCAGGGATTAGTACCATCTCACTGTTATCTCACACCAAAGACATTACTGTGGAAGCTGACTGAATGGAGGATATACATGTGTAGGCACCCACACTGAAACCGTGGTATCACACAGAAACTTGTCACTGCCTAACACATCCCATTTATCCCACTCCACCACAGATGTCTGTCCTCCCTTGGCCAGGGTGTCACCACCCTTTGCTCTTCAGAATGCCTGAGCTGTGGTATGAACAATGGTACACTTTGTGCCACAGCTTTGTGGGAGCAGTTTGACCATAGAACTTCCAGTCATCACCTGAGGACAGTGCCATGTCAATCTGGCAAGGACCACTCAGTTATGACTTGTCTGTTCTCCAAATCCAACTCTTTCCAGAAGAATATGCCAAGCCAATCATCTCTGTGCATGAGGCAGATTTTGCCCCCAGAAGTCACATGGCTCAGAGGTAAGGATTCTTAGTGGATCATGTAGGGGGCTCAGCGAAGAACATTGTGTGTCCCAACTGACATCCTGCCACACTCTTAGGAGAAGACCTGCGGGAGGGCTCCTTGCTGAGTCACCTCCCAGAATCTCAAACTCAGGATCCCACTTCCTGTTTTCCTCTCAGGGGCAATCAATCCTACTGAGCTTTCTCTCCATCATAGGTATTGTGACCTTCAAAATTGTGGAAATTCATTCTGTCTTCCTTTGATCCCGTTTTTGTCAGCCATTTCTCCTCCTGCAATTGATTTTACTCAATGTCTAATGTCTCCCCAAGCAAGGCAATGAACTACCTCAGGAGCATTAACCCTCTGCCAAAACTACTCAGAAAGAAGCAAAATGGTCCTAAGGGGAGGGTCTGGTCCACCTCCTGTGGCAGGTGACAGCCCATGCGAAAGGAGGTCGGATACATAGGTAACCTGGCTCAGATGCATGTAGGAGTTATTGAGGGGCCCGGTACTGAGCTCAATCAAACTTGAAAGAGTAAGAGAAGCAGACAGAGCAGAGTCTGCCACCTCCCTCTCAGCTGCCTTCTCTGATGCTCAGGTTGAATCATCTGAGGCTGCCAGGGTGCACCACTGTCCAAATATGGGGAGGAAGCTTGCTGTGGTTTACCCCTGACCTGTATGAAGTCCTCATTGGTGTTTACCAGGATATTCTCTTGAGTCTGTGTCTGCCAGAGAGGTGTATGCCCTGGGTGTGCTGCGTCCCACCATTTCAACTTCCCAATATTTCTACTTCTGGAAGTGGCAAAAAAGGGCCCTGAGTCTCAGACACTGTGCAGATTGGGACAAGGGGGGCATGTGGATTCTTTGCAACTGAGAGTGTCAAGGAAAAGACTGAGAAAGAATGAAAGAGTCCAGATTTGCCCTTGGTTCTTGTGTAACTGAGCGATTGGATGTTTTGCCAGACAACCTCCATCACTGTCCTCACCTTCCTCCCAATGTCACATGAGGGAAGTCCTCAATTCTTCAGTCAAGAACCACTTTGATGCCCATAGGAGGTAGGACAGGGGCATCCAATGTTGGCTCCAGGCGCCAGGTCTCAGGGTGTCCTGAGTGAGAAGAAACATGTCAAACTATTCCCATTCTCATGTTGGCTCCCCAGATTGTGTTCTTGGTCTTTTCATGGTCCCTCAGTGTCTGGCACACCTGGAAAGTAGGTCACCATCTGCGTGCTGGAAGCAGTGATGGCACTGGGTGTTACATTTATGTCTCCTTGTACCATTTATGTCTCTGACATGGACCCTAACTTCCTGATTTATGGGGTCAGCACTGGGACCTCAGGAATCCCTGAGCACTTCTCTGGCCCCAAGTCTGGCAACAGGGACACACTTACCATACCTGGGCTGCAGTCGGAGAACAAGGCTGATCATTACTGTTGCTCACAAAGAAGGATTGACACTCTTTACCGTGGTGCCAGCTCATGGGAAAGTGGGAACTAAACTGGCCCTGTGCCCACAGGCTCCCTTCCTGCTCTGAAGATGCTTCCACAGCCTTCATTCACAATGGGCTGGAGAAACATTGCAGGTGCCTCTCTCACCATAGCATGCAAACCGTCTCTCTAGCGTATTCTTTTGGGACAGTGACAGTTTCCTCTTTATTTGTGTGTCAGAGTCCCAGAATATGCAACTCTTTCCAACTCTTCAACTGCAGTCATGGGGAGAAGAGCGCCTGCATGCCTGGGGCCATTTTACAGTTCTCAGGAGAACTTTCCCTTTAAGTGCTTTCATCTCTACACCAGAGCAGAGCGCCAGAGATGGATTGTCTTCTACTGTTGCCCTTTTCAGGTCTGTGTGCCCAGACTCTCTTGGCAGGATGGCCCCCCTCCGCGGGCGGACCCTCTCTGGGCCTGTTGCTGAAATAAGAGCACTGAGAAATGGTGACTGTGGTCCTGAGGGACTGAGGAGAGTTAGGTGCTCTCAGTCTTTTGGGATACCTCACTTTGACAACATATCCAAGGAAGCTGAGCAGTCAAGTTTTGGAGTTGCAACTCTGTTTTACGGAGCATGTCCTCTCCCTTAGAGCAATGAACAGCTAATCTGGAGGCAGTTCTCACAATGCCTGTCTCCCATCACCTGGCCCAGGGGTCCGCCAACTAAGGCCCGCGGGCCTCATGCGGCCTGCCAAAAACATTTCTCCGGCCCTCCGGGTGTTTTTGGAGCTGCTGTGTGCATAGGAATTTGTTCATAATTTTTTTTTAAAGTATAGTCCGGCTCTCCAATGAACTAGGGACAGTGAACCGGCCCCCTGTTTAAAAAGATTGAGGACCCTGGATCCTGGCCTCTTTCCAAAATGGCTCCTTTTTCAGCAAAAGGAAATAGGTATCGGGTGGGTGTGTCCTCCTTGTTTTGAAGGACCCTCAAGGTGTTTGTGATATGTCGATGAGCCAATCCAATCTCTACCTGGCACATATGTATTTCTGCTGTGCATATACAATGCCAAGAACTGTTTGGACATCTCAATCAGTAGGCGTAAGCACCAGAAAAACTGCACTGTGACCAACTCTTCCCATTTTTCCAGAATTTTCCTGGTTTTAGCACTAAAAGTGCCATATTGTTGCAAGGTCCTCCTTCTCTGAAGATTAATATTTTGATTAACTTGAGTGGGCTACCGAGTTCCCAGATTACACATTATTTCTGGATGTGTCTGTGAGGGTGTTTCTGAATGCGACCTGCATTTCACTGGCTGACTCAGTATAGCAGACACATGGCCCTTCCCGAGAGATTGAGCTCAAACAATCCACTGAGGGCCTGAGAAGAACAAAAGGCCAGATAAGAAGGATCTGACCCCACTGTGTCTCATGGATTGAATGGGACATCTCATCTCACCTTCGCCTGCCCTCAGACTGAAATTTACATCATCATCTCCCCTGGTTCTCAGGCTTTGTAATGAAATTGAATGGCAACACCAGCTTTACTCTCTCTCTAGCTATGTGGGCAGCTCATGGGACTTTCCTGCCTCAGTAATCAATAAGCATATGAGAGTCTATTATATATATCCAGGGAGGGGGAAAAGTAGCTTTCCAGTTGTTCATATGGAAAAGAATACAGTGATTAATAAATAATAATACAGGCATAAACTCTGTGTTTCACATACTCACAGCTGTAAACCTACCTGTGTCCCATCCCTGTGTTTCTGAGTCAGGACAGACAAAGCCCAATGACAGAGCAGAGGGAATCAAGCCCACCTTGGGGTATCCTTACTTTCCGATTGCAGGAGTTACAGTGCTGATGGCAGAGGAATCCTCGGACATCCCCCCATTGCTGTGTGGGACAAAGATAACAAGAATAACCCAGGATGGCTGGGGTTAGGGCGATACAATTACTGCCCTTCCCGGGGACCACAGGCAGATTGGTAATTCTCCCTCAGGCCCTTCTTGATCCCCCTCTGTTGGGAGATGCTTACTGGCACTTCCAGAAAAGGAATTATCCTGACCCAAGAAACATTGACATAGACAGTATACAGTCTTTGTGTCCCACTTAGGAAGGGCTCAGGATGCAGCTAATGAGACTTTAAACAGCAAAGGATAACAACATCAGTACCTCTCCCCACTCCAGGGCGTTGCTGACCCCTTGTGGCCTTAGATAGTGACTACTGAGCACCATGCTCTGCTCCTACTCCTGTCCTCCCTCCCCAGCTCAATACCGGATCCCCTGGCCCTTTTAATCCCATTCATGATGCTTTAACTTCCTCCAGAATGCCTTATGTTGGGCAAAGATGTGTGACCCATGGTAAAGCCTTTCTTCTTTGAAAGCAAGGATACAACTTCGGACAGACCCCGGTCCATTTTGAGAGGTGTCGACAGCACCCTCTCCCTCCCTCACCTCTCCCTAATGGTTTCCCCACATTGATAGGAACATAATGGGACTTAGAGGGGAAGGGAGCCACCTGCGATGCCCAGAGAAGACCTCTGACAGAGCATGGAACCCTCGACTCCCCACAGGTCTCTGGGTAACCAGAATCCCATGAGCTTGGCCTAGAGGTTCGTTCATGTCCGCTATCCACAAGCCAGTGAACCATGACGATCAGGGTTGCTAACTTCTGGGCCCATTTTTGTGGGTTCTGGTTTACGGTGATGGCAACTTGAAAACGTCACCTGTCTTCTGTGCTGACAAGGGTAGGTGTCTGAGAAAATTGCAATGTCAGTGACTACCCAAGTCAAAGGTATTGAGAACCTACGAATTGGGAGCTAACATCAGGCCCCTGTCCTCCTGAAGTGTACACAGCCCCTGTCCCCTGACAAAGTATAACATGTCCTTTTTCTTTCCATTATTTTCATGGCAGTTATTTTTTTTTTAATCTTTAGTGTTGAAAGTATTACATACGTCTGTTTCCGTCCCCCCATCGACCCTTCAGCAGACCACCCCAGCTCCCTTCCCCAGGCCATGACCACCCCCATTGTCTGCTTCTGTGTGTAATGCATACATTCACACAAGGTCTTTGGTTGGTTATCTCTCAGCCATCATCCTTTCACCCTCCCCTACCTTCCCTGTGAGTTTCCACAGTTTGTCCATGCTTTCATGTCTCTGCCTCCATTTTTTAAAATCAATTTATTTTGATCATGAGTTTCCAAATAAGAGTGAGATCATGTGATACTTGTGTAGCTCTGGCTGGCTTATTCCCTTAGCATAATGCTCTATAGGTTCACCCATGCTTATCAAATGAAAGAGCTCTTCCTTTTTTTCTGCTGAGTAGTATTCCATTGTGTAAATGTACAGCAGTTTGTTTTTCTTATGCACTCACCTGCTGATAGGCACTTAGGTGCATTCCAAATCTTAGCAATTGTAAATTGTGCTGCTATGAATATATAGGGACATAAATTCTTTCTGATGCGTGTTTTGCGTTTCCTCAAATAAATGGCTAGAAGTGAGATGGCAGGGTCATATGGGAGTTCCGTTTTCAATTTTTTTACGGACATCCCATTTTGTTTTTCATTATGGCTGCACCAGTCTGCTTTCCCATCATCAGTGTGCTAGGGTGCCCTTTCCTCCACAAGCTTGCCAGCACTTGTCATTTGTTGATGGTACCCATTCTGACAGGAGTGAGGTGATTCCTCATTGTCCTTTTAATTTCCTCAATGTCCTTTTGGTTTCTGGTATGTTGAAGGTGCTGTGTACATGTTGACTCTTACACTCTACCTTCATATTTAGGGTTTTGTAGTAGCTAATGATTAGATTTGGCTCATAAATTTTGTTGAGTTCAAAGGTCCATTTATTTGACTTATGAAGAATAATTGATGGCCATTCCCTTTTTTGCTACTTTCTAAGCACAACACAATGTAGTTTGTGTAGACATTATTCCTCAATTTCTTCTTTCAACAGATATTTACACGTGTTCCTTCTGAGTGCCGAGAAATTGTTCTGAATAAGATAAAACCCCTATTTTATTGAGCAATGAGTGTTGAGGTAAAGATAACAGATATTCTAGGAAAAGAATGCAAGTACTATTATGCACAGGAATATTGAGAAGGAAAATAAGCGTGGTAATTTAGGCGGAATTAGTTGGGGCACTAGAAAACCCTTTTATTCATAAAAAGTCAAGGGAACCAAGGGTTATTAGCTAAATCTTAAATGTTGGGTTGAGGCAGAGGTGCATAGATCTCTAGGAAATATTTTAGACCCAGAATATGTGAATGGTTCTTATGGCTGTCACTCTGTGTCAGGGCCCCTGTGTGGCAGAAATCTTATTAGGATTTGTTTACAAAAGTAATACCAAATTTCCTTATTAAAGTTGTTTATGCAGATCAGTTACTATCCCATGAGTTATGTTTACACAGCCAATTTGACTTTGGGACATCAGGGAATTCAAGCACTTACGATACTGAAAATACTATATTTTAAAATGTTGTAGTCATGGACCCATTTAAGTAAAAATAGCTGAGTGATGTAAACATAGTATAGATTAGGTAAGGATTCTATTTCATAATAGAAAGGATGAAATCATTTAAAACTGTAAGCAAAGACATGCAATTCAAACTGCGAATTTTTACTTTTAACATTTTAACCGGAGATATAATAAAAATAATACAGACTATAAGTAAAATAACCAATCACTCTGAACAGATGACTCAATACTTTATTTCCAAACTAGTACACACTTGTAGACCACCTGGGCACACTTTAAAATAAATAAAAGCTGACAACACAAAAATGAAGTAAGAGAAAGCAATGCAAGTAGTCTCTCATCATATAATCAACATATATGGCCCACAATTTTTCCTCCACCTTTGTGGTTTCCTGAGACCCCACCCCATCTAATTGGCAGCTCCAGAAAAGCTGTTTGTAGCAGATTTTCCATATGTATGGCCTGGCCTGGCTCAGGCTTCAGACTTCTCTAACACCTAACAGAAAAGCAGCAGCTGGCATCAGAAAAAAATGTTAAAAACAACCCAAGATCCAGCACTAGCAGCAGTCTGCATTGCTTCATGCTGGGTCTCTCCAGGGCATTTCTAAGCCCAATACAAATAGCAGCCATCTCCAGACTGCCCCCAGGTCCTGCCGGATGTCCCTAAGCAGTGGCTGACTTTGCCCCTCCTGGGAGGCCCCAGAGACAGTGCACCTTCTGGACAGCTTCAAAACCTACCAGGTTACAGCTCTACACACCCACAAGTGACACACTCCAGGGCCAGACTCAGTGAGCTTGAAAGCCCCACTGAAGCAAGCCCTGCTCTATAGGAGGGTCTCATGCACAGCACCTCTCCTACTGTGGTGCAGCTGGTCCTCACAGCAAATTGGCTTGCAGGTCAGTTCCACCCAGGGATGCCAACAGCAATCAAGGCTCAACTACAGCAAGACTGAACAAACAGCCCACACAGGTACACCTGGAGCTCCCAGCTCAGGTGACTGGGCAGGCTGAGCCACCAGGCCCTATAGAACAGCAATGACACAAGGACACTCTACCTAGTCAGGAGACACAGAAAATCTACCTAGTACATAGAAACAAACCAGGGGAGCACCCAAGATGCAGAGACAAAGGAATGATATGCCAGCAAGCCAACTACTGCATACAGAGTTCAAGACAATGGTTATAAGTTTGCTCATAGATCTTAATGAGCTCTTCAAGGATGTATTGAAACAATAGTCTTAGTGAGAACACCAAAGACTTTAAAGAACCATAAAGAAGCCGGAAAGGTGTTGCTGTCTTTGTGTTGTAGGTAGCAGGGAACTGTAATAGTATTGGGCAAAGACCTCACAAGAGGCTGTGGAAGCAGCATCTCCTGCATTTGAGCCTGCTTGGAAAGAGGCAGGGCTACAGAAGAGAAGACACCAGGCCTTAGAAAGCCTTGGGATGTTGTTCCCTTCTTTAAGGGTGTTTTTGGGACGAGGAGGGGAGAATGACAGACTTCTGATGAGAAGTCTTACAATCTGGCCAGAAAATAGGGAACTTGTACACTACAGGAGTGCAGGGGCCTGACATGAGCTCTCAACTCCCTTGGCTTGGGTGCTCACTCACATAGACATGCCATGGTCAGTCAGAAGACAGCTGACCTCTTCAAGATGGAGGCACTGCTCAACAGAAGCCATGGCCCTGTCCTGTGAGTGTGAATGTTTACATATGTGTGTGGGGGGGAGGGCGGCGGTTCCCTCAGACCAGCCTACACCCTCTCCAATCCGGGACCACTGGCTCCTAATTGCTCACCTGCCTGCCTGTCTGGTCACCCCTAACTCCCCCCCACACC
Source organism: Myotis yumanensis (assembly GCF_028538775.1). NCBI lineage: Eukaryota > Metazoa > Chordata > Mammalia > Chiroptera > Vespertilionidae > Myotis > Myotis yumanensis. Next base: position 780,040 of record NW_027223775.1, read on the forward strand.
CTGTCAGCCTGTTCGACACTCACTGCCTCTGCGTGCTGGCCTAATCACTCCTAAATGCCCCACCTGCTGGCCTGGTCACCACCAACTGCCCCTCCGCTAACCTAGTCGCCCTTCACTGCACCCAATGGCCTAATCATCCCCAAAACCCCCTGCCAGCCTGGTTGCCCCAACTACACCCCGCCTTGCCACACTGGTCACTTCTAACTGTCCTGCTGCTGGACTGGTCACCTCTTATTGCCCCTACCCCAGCTGGCCTGGTCGCCCCCAACTGCTCTTCTGCTGTGCTGGTTGGCCCCTACTGTCCCCCTTGTCTGCCTGGCTGCCCCACACCCTGCCTCCCACCAGCATATTCTCCCACACAACTTGCTGTTCACTTATTTGGTTGTCCCTCACTAACCCCCTACCAGTCTGGTCATAGGCAGCCATCTGGAGATGATGTGAAGATTAATTTGCATATTAGCTCTTCATTATATAGGAGCATGACATTGTGATCTGAGAGGGTGCTTGATATGACTTCCACCTTGTTACATTTGAAGAGAGTTTGCTTGTGTCTCAAGTGGTCTATATTTGAAAAGGTCCTATGTACACTTAAGTAGAATGTATATTCTGTATCTTTGGGGTGAAATGTTCTGAAGATGTCGATTAATTCTGTCTGATCTAGTGAGGTGCGTAGGATTGATGTCTCTTTCCTGATTTGTTTTTTTTGCCTAGAGGATTTATCCAGTGTTGTCAATGAGGTATTACGGTCCCCTACTATGATTTTATTGCTGTCGATCTCTCCCTTGATATATTCCAGTTGTTTTTTTCTGTTTTTAGTATTTCACGCTTCTGCAATGGATGCATATATGTTTACCAGAGTTTTATTCCCTTGTAATCTTGACCCCATTAGTAATATGATATGGTCTTCTTTTCTCCTTTGATGGCCTCCACTTTGAGGTTTATTTTTTCTGATATAAGTTTTGTTCGCCCAGGTTATTTTTTCATTTCCCTGTTCCTAAAAACATTTTTTCCAGCTGTCCACTTTCAGTCTGTATGAGTCCCTTGCACTGAGGTGGGTCTCTTGTAGACAGCATATATATGGGTCACGTTTTCTTCTCATTTCAGGCACTGAATGTCTTTTGAATGGAGCATTTAGTCCATTTATATTTAAGATAATTAGTGATAGGTACTTGTTTTAGCCATTTTTGTTCTTTCTCCTTATGGTCTTTCTTACCCTTCTATTTCTTCATTTTATGACAGACCCTTTAACATTTCTTGCGTTACGCTCGTCTTAGTAATAAACTCCCTCAGCCTTTTTGTTTGTTCATTTGCTTTGTCTGTGAAGCTCCTGAAATCTCCTCCAATGTTAAATGAGAGCCTGGCTGGATAGAGAAATCTTGGAGTCAGCTCCCTCCTTTGAACCAATTTGTACACTTCTTCCCGTTCACTTGTAGCTCCATGTGTTTATGTTGAGAAATCATTTGATAATCTAATGGGAGATCCTTTGCAGGTAACTCTCTGATTCTGTCTTGCAGCCTTAAGATTCTGTTTGTGCTGTTACCATTTGCCATTGTAATTACAATGTGTATTCATCTTGTTTGAGACTCTCTGTGCTTATGTGACTTTTTCTTCCCCAGGTCAGGGAAGTTTTCTGTCATTGATTCTTCTAATAGGTTTCCTAATCCTTGTTCCTCTTCTTGTTCTCCTGACACACCTATTCTACATAAATTACTTTCATTCATGATGTAGCAAAGCTCCCTTAGGCTCTCCTCCTGGTTTCTAATTTTTCCCCAATTGCTATTCAGATTGTGTTGTTCTCTGGGTGTCTCTGCCCTATCTTCTAAAGCACCAATTTGGGAGACAGAGGGGCTCCTGAGGGCAGCGTGTTTCCTTTCAGTTCCACTAGGGGGCCTTCAACTGAAGGGCGCCTGAGGATTCACAGTGCACCCCAGGGCCTTTGCACCAGGAAAGACAGGGCAGGAGGAATGGCCCAGGAGGCTTTAAGCTTCATCTCAGTCCAGGAAAGTGTTGATACCCAGGACTCAAGGGCACAGGCGGTTCAGAGGGCAGCTTTGGGGCTGGAGCAGGAGGACTTCATGAAGGTGGGGGAGGCTGAGACCCTGGAGCTGAGGTTGGACACAGGCCAGGAAGTTTGGCTAGATATTGAGTGGGGGGCAGGGGAGGACTGGTTGGCTGCAGAGCAGTGTGTGGAGGGAGAGGAGAGTGAGGTGCAGCAGGGAACCCAGAGTGAGGAGGAAAGGGAAGACAAGGAGGGCCTGGGGGAGGAGTTGCAGGCACAGGCTCACTTTGTCCTGTGGACAGAGGGCCTTCTGCAGGTGGTGCCATGGCAGGCCACTGAGGGCGGGTGGAGGTTTTCCCAGATCTGCAGGTGGGGAGGGAGGAGGAGGTGGTGAGTGAAGAGCTGAGGCTGGAGGCACAAGTGACTGGGGATCTGCAAGGGAGTGACCACCAGGAGGAAGGGTGGATAGAGGAGCAATTAATTGCAGGGGGACATTTTGTCTTGCAGCAGGTGGGGGAGGGCACCATGGAGGCAGTGGAAAAGGTGAAAGAGGTGGATCCTCAGTCAGAGGCCAAATCAAAGCCAGAAGAAGAGGAACCAGTGCAGCAGGAGCAGGCCCAGTCAGGGCCCAAAGCCAAGTTAATCAGCTCCCCTCTGGAGGTGCTCCAGGCCCTTCCTTTGGAGATGGAGCTCATGAACGAGGAAGCCAGCAGGGCCTTCTCTCGGCTCAGGTGCAGGACTCGGCAGAGGCTCAAGCCCTATTTCGAACTGAGAAGCCTCAATATCGGGCGCATCCCTGGGTTCTGGCTCACAGCTGTATCCTTGAGGGTAGAGGAGCAGGATCACAAGGAGCATGGGACAGTGCAGGAGAATGGTGTAAGCGGGGATGGTTCCCATAGAAAAGAACATTGAGGACAAGGTCGGGGCAGTGTGCCCCAGTCTGGCCCAGGATCCTGGAGACACCCTCTGTCTTATACAGGCCCCATAGAAGCGGTAACTGGGGTCCAGGGGCAGAGCTCCAACACAGAGGCACCCATACAGCAGGGGCTGATGCCCACAGAGAGCGCTGTGTTGCAGGGGCTCTTCTGGGACTAACTAACGCTACCCTCCAGGCTGTCTGTATTTCCAATTCCTCAGTCAGAAGCAGGAATGTGTGATGTGTAGTCTGTCAAGCCCTCAGCACAAAACAATCTGGTGGGTATCAGGGTCTGTCAGGAAACAGAGTGGTGCTGTGCCCCTTTCTGCCTTTGATGGAGAAAGAGTGGCCTAAAGGAAGGAGAGGCCAGGCCAGGCTGTACTTTCTTGCTGGTCCATGCCCAGCTCCCAGGGTGCAGGCTCCTTGACCCATAGCAGATGGTCAACCACCCAGAGTTGTCGGCCTTGTCCAGAGTCCAAGATGACAATATGCTCAGCCACATGATCGATTTGAAGGTCAGGCCTCCTGCTCCACAGAGTGGTGGAGGGGATGTGGGGAAATGGCCTGTCCCTGAAAACAGCTACAGGCGGAGCCCTGGGTTGCAACTTCACTCCCTGTGTCCACTTTTCTTCTGCAGGTGAGGGAAGTCAGGCAGACCTGGGGTTGCTGCACCAGTAGCCTGTGCTTCTGCAGCAACCCCTACTTCCGCAACCATGTGATTGTGAAGGAGTATCTCATCACCCTCACAGGTAAGAGGAGGCTCCCTGCATGGGCTGCAGCTGGTGGTGGGCAGGGTGGGAAGGTGCTGTGCCCAGCTTCACATACCCCTCTCCTGCAAGATACAGGCTGTCCCTTGCCACCCCCGTACCAGCATTGTGAACGAGAAGCCTACAGCCAGGGGCACCAGGAGAGCAGCCCCAGCTTCTTCTACTGGTTTTCTGACCACAGGGTGGCAGGATCTGGCAGGATTGCTGAGATGGGATGTCACTGGCCATGCCAGCATACAGCCTCCTATGTCCGCCTGCTGCTTGGGTTTCTATTCGGGTCCCTGTGGTCTCCTGACCCAGGTCTGTTTGCCCTACCAGATCATCAGCAAGGACCTGTGGCTCCATTCCCTGAAGTACTATGCGAGGGACCATTGCCCCCAGTGAGTGGACAGGACAGGTGAGGAGGGACTGCTTGGGCTCTCCCCCGGTGTGCTGCCAGTTTCCTGGGCCATTCCTTTTCTCTCACAGGGACACCTGGATGCTGGGAGGGATATAGCCTGAGACACCAGGTCCTCATGGTGTGGGCATGAGACAGGAACCACCAGCACAACAAGGGCAGTGCAATTCCAGTAAAGGCAGAGGGGGTTAGGCAGGGGGAGGTAGTGTGCATGTCCACTGTCACTCAGTCAAAGCAGATTCCTTGAGCCACTCCTCTGAACTCTCCCTCTAGGCTGCCCAAGCACCTTCAGGCCTTGCCACCTGCCCCTCAACAGGGGCTGGCATGACATGTTCTTCCTGTACTGCTTTTCATAGGTGTCTGCGAATCTTCCTCATGCCGAGGCCTAGGCTGCTGTGCTGCCACACCATGTTGCTCTATTGCTGGCCAGCTAATCTCCTATTTCCCTAAGGTCTCCTCTTCCTCCTGGGTCCAGTGGTATAGGCCTGCTCCTTATCAGTATCGTAGGGTGCAACGTGTGGGCCACAGAGCTGGTGGAATCCTTCGGGACCCCAGTTGCCACACTGAGGTGAACAATGGCTTTGCATCCTTGGTGGAGGTTCCTCAATCTTTTTATTTACTTAGGTTTTGCAAGGAGAATACCTAATATATTTACCCTCCCTAACTGGAAAACAGGGCAGCATGCCATGAAGTAGTAACACACTGATTCATTTTGTATGCAGTTCACTTCAAAGTCTCTATGTACTTATGGTCATGGACACATTGGATGATGCAGGGCCATGAATATAACTCACCATCCAAACACATTGATTTGTATGTTTGCAGTAAAATCAGACAAATTTGATTTTGTGGGAAACTTTATTCTGAAAATTTTAACACTACAAATGTTCAAATTAAATATTTAAGTATATTGTAATTAAATGAACACTTATGATAAAAACTTTAATAATTCAAATTTTGCATTCCAGCCACAAATTTCATAAAGGGAACAATAATTCTTGCTTCTTCCTCAATCCCACCGTTTGCTTTTAGTCATGCTTCAATAACAGAAGACAATTTCTTTACAAATTAAATGTAAACCATAACTTAGCATTATCTTTTTTATTTCTGTGTATACTTGCTTTGTCACAGGGGCTTCCCCTATGACTCCTCCAGAGGACCCCAATAGTTTAGCTACTGTACTGCAGGATTCACTCTCTTGTGTAGATGATGAATCCTATAATTGCCACCAACATCATGCTAAGGACCTCTTACAGAGGAGTCCCATCAGCTGTTGCAGTAATTGCTATGCCCCCCTCCATCATATCCATCTCGTCTGCAGCTGTAATAATCATCACAGGGATTCCTTCCACCATAAGTCAGAGGGGCCCTCATGTTGGTGATGCTCCACATGAGCCTCCTGTAAAGTCAGTGACCAAATAACAATACTTTAACATTTTAACAAATAATTTTAAGTCAGTATGATATGACCCTAGTAAAGTCTTAAATAGTTGGAAACCTATGCTTTTATACACCTGTGCTAAAAATATGTCAGTAATTCTGAGGCTGGCAAGGGAGCTTACATTTATCTAAAATACAGCTGAAGAATAATGTTGTGACAGAAATAATGGATTATGAACATTTGTGAAGGCACATTTTCTGGAAACAGGCTAAAATTCTGACACTCATATTATTTCTATGCTTCACACTGTCAAATTCTCCTTCTGTAAAAAAGAAAAAAGTTAAAATAACCCCCTGGCTGGTGTGCCTAAGTGTGTTGAGCACCAGCCTTTGCACTGAAGGATACCGGGTTTGATTCCAGGTCAAGGGCATGACCCTGGTTTTCAGGGTCCCTTCCTGTCCCTGGATGGGGATTGTACATGAAGAAACCAAACAAAGTATCTCTCTCACATTGATGTAGAGCTCTCTCAGCCCAACTCCCTCCGTACCACTCTCCTGAGATCAATGATATATATCCTGAGGTGAGAAAAATAAAAGAAAAAGGAAAAGTTGTACTTTGTTTCTTTAATAGAGACAATAAATGAGTGTGACCTTCACCCCTGAAAGAATTGTACTGTTCCACATGAGCTACTAAGGAAAGAAAACAAGACCTCCAAGATAATACAAAACCCATAGTTCATAGAGTCCTCCACGTGGCAAATGGAAGTAAAAGTAGAGTAAATCACAAGGTGGCCTTTAAATACAATCCTGTCACTTACATACAGTCTATCTGGACACTTACCATAGCTCTCATATGAACCTCTGTAAGAGCCTCCAGTTCGATATTCAGAATAACATCTACCAGGACTGCTGCCACAGCCATCACGATCACTACGTTAAAAAACACAGTATTAACTATGTCCAAGTTAACAACTTCAGTGTGCTACTGGATAAAAAGAGAGAAGGCTTTTAAACACCTGTGTCTCCTACAGGAGTGCTCATCTCCAGGACCTGAAAGGCCATGGTCACGGTGTGCATCTCCCTAGATGGTGGGCCATACTGCTTCCTGACCCGGGAACCTGGATCATCTCTGCCGGAATAACTGAAGGAAATGAAGCAGAAGTATTTTGAAATCACCTTCTAAGATACAGAATAGGGACACACTCTGACTACACAGATAGCAAAATGCAAATGAGCAGAAGGCTTCAAGAGACATTTCTCCAAAGAAGACACAAACAGCTAACAAGCTCATGAAAAGATGGGTCATCAGGGAAGTGCCAATCAACCAAAATGAGATACTTTATTCCTAAGTAGGTTCCAATGTTTGAAGAGGAAAATATCAGGGAATGTCGGGGATTTAGAACAACTGGAATGCTGTGCACAAGGAACAGAAAAGTGACAAGGTCTGGCTGTTGTTGAAAATAATGGAAAGTAAGACTCTGAATATACTGCATGCTACTTAGTTGGTCAATGGTAAATATTTAGTGTTATGATAGAAGAGTTTCACCTCACCAACAACAGTGCCTAGTATACATTAGGTGTCCTTACGTTTTGTTGCCGGTTACCTATAAGTAGTAGTACTGTCATCATCTCTTGGAGACATATGGCACTTTCTCCTGGAAGGGATTGGCTCTTTGCAAGGAATGCCTGCATAATTCTCTCTCACACGTGACAGCGGTTCTGTAAATGACAAATACTCACATGAGGATATCACAATGGAGATCAATGTTTTAAGGAAAAAGCAACTATTCAAAGCACCACTTTATTTCCTCTTTCAATGAAAATGTTTACATTTCCTCTAAGACTTCAATGAGCTCAAGGTTAAATGCGCCATAGATTGTTATTCTGGAATGTATTATCTTTTGCCATCTTGTCCTCCCTGTATATCTTCCTTAATTTCTTAAATTACCATAGGTGGGAAAAACCTGTCCACTTCTGAACAAAGTGCAAGCAATTTCCATGATGTCCACATACATATTTATCAGTTCCTCCCTATATATTGACAAGCATTTGTCAACTTTTCTCTTTCTCTACTTTGCACTGTCTTTCTCCCAATCTCTTGGCGACTTACTAAAAGCTTCTTAATCAACCTGCTACACCCACTCTCCATGCACTTTCACCTATGAACTAATAATTCCTTCATTATGCAAGTATTGAATTATTAGCATCTCGGTTAAAACACTTTCAATAGTTCCCGGAAGTCCATAATATGCCCAGTTATGCCCATTCAATTTCAAAATCAACTTTCTCACTTACCTAAGAACATTTCATGGTGTACTTTCAAAAACATTTTGGAGAGAGGAAAAGCCCTGTGCTCTTGTTGTGCACTTGGGTATATCTATATAGCCTATCCAATAAAAATGCAAATTAGCCATCGCTCTTTCACAAAGATGTCAGCGGCCACAGAGCTGGAAAGAGCAGGAGGCTTGGGTTGCCCCTGGCGATGGAGTAAGCCAAGCTTCCCATCTGCCCTGGCTGGCTGTAGGCTCTGCTCAAGGCTACAAAGTTTCACCTATAGAAGGTAAATAAATCCCAAACCTCTGCTTCCAGCTGGCGCTGGCCTCCACTCAAGGAGAGTCTGGGAGCCTGGGAAGTGGGGGGAATGGCCAGCCTGAAAATGGCTTTCAACCACTCACCCGGCTGGCCAGGCATACGAGTGGGACCCCCGCCCTAATCTGGGACAACCTTCAAGGCATACCAGGCGGCCCCCACCCATGCACCAGGCCTCTACCCTATATACTAAAAGGGGAATATGCAAATTGACCCTAACAGCAGAATGACTAAGGCACATTCTGACCACCAGAGGGCACACGTTCAAAGCAGAAGCTACCCCCGGTGGTCAGTGTGCTCCCACAGAGGGAGTGTTGCTCTGATGGCTGCCAGCACAGCGGTGGTGCTTGGAGCCTCTCCTGCCTCCTCAGCAACGCTAAGGATGTCTGACTGCAGCTTACGCTTACTCCCCGCTGGCAAGTGGACATCCCGGGCTGCCAGAAGGATGTCTGACTGCTAGGTTAGGCCCGGTCTCCTGGGGAGCGAGCCTAAGCCAGTAGGTGGACATCCCCCAAGATGTGCCAGACCGTGAGACAGCACAGGCCTGGCTGAGGGACCCCCTCAGAGTGCATACATTTTTGTGCACCATGCCTCTAGTCCACACTAATAAAAGAGAAAGATGCAAATCAACCATCATTCCATCACTCCACTACACCCACAAGGCACACCCACCAACCAATCTGGAGCAAGTATACAAATTAACCAAACTAAGATGGCGGTGGCCACAGAGCTGGAGTGAATAGGAGGCTTGGGTTCCCCCCAGCGATGAGGAATGCAAATCTTCCCACCTGTCTGACTGGCCCTGGGCTCCAATGAAAGCTTCAAAGTTTCAATTATAAACCACCCCTCCAAAAAATAAATAAATCCAACAAAAAATAAAAAAAAAAAGTAGAGGCTGGGAGCTTCGTCACCAGGGTGCTTTGGACAGCCTAAAAACAGCCCTCAGCCCCTCACCCAGCCTGGCCAGGCATACCAGCAGGATCCCCACCCTGATAGTGGTCACCCTTCAGGGCCAACCAGCCAGCCCCTACTGGAGCACCAGGCCTCTGTCCTATATAATAAAAGGGTAGTAGGCAAATTGACCTTCACAGCAGAACGACTGGTCACTATGACACACACTGACCACCAGAGAGAAGATGCTCAATGCAAGAGGTGCCCCCTGGTTGTCCGAGCACTCCTACAGCGGGAGCTCTGCTCAGTCACAAGCCAGGCTGATGGGGGCCAGCACAGTGGTGGTGTTGGGAGCTCTCCTGCCTTTTCAGCAGCGCTAAGGTTGTCCGACTGCAGCTTAGGCCTGCTTCCCGCTGGCAAGTGGACATCCCTGAGGGATCCCGGGTGGCCAGAAGGATGTCAGACTTCCACCTGAGGTGGACATGCTAAGCCAGCAGGTGGACATCCCCCGAGGGTGTCCCAGACTGCAAGAGGGCACAGGCTGGGCTGAGGGACCTCTCCGAGTGAACAAACTTTTGTGCACCCGGCCTCTAGTCTACACTAATAATGGACAAACTTGCAAATTGACCTTACCTTCACTACACCTTAAGCCACACCCACCAGCAAATCAGAGTGGCTATATGCAAATTAACCCAACCGATAAGGCGGCTGGCTACTACCTGCATTACCTGTGAAATAAAGGCTGGTCTGTTGTCGGATCCTAAAATAGCAGGAAAACCATACCTGGGTAGGATGTCTTCCTGCAGCTCAGCACAACATGAAAATTTTGGTTAATACCTTTTGAATAATTACCTATTTCAAGTTAGCCAAATTTAATTAATTTGAAAACTTGACAACTATTTTACTGTCAAATTTAATACTCTAACAATAATTTTAATTTACATCCTTGTGAAGGCTCTGAGCATTCCTGTTGTTAGGCTAGATTTAGACATAGGGTCTGTTAGCCAAGCCTCCATTTATCT